>NC_048288.1:6582011-6807011 GCF_009762535.1 Notolabrus celidotus | reverse complement strand
CCCCCCTCCTCTCCTCTCCTCTCCTCTCCCTTGCTCTGGTGAGCTGCCTCAATTACATTTTTTCTCTCCTTCATCCTTCTTCCTGTTCTCATTGTTTTCAGCCCTCTTATGATCTATCTGTACTTAATCTCAGTTTATTTTTATCAACCAACAAAGTGTTTATCTCTATCAGAGACGTCAGAGCAGTCTGATTTCCCATGATGCTTCACTCTTTGTGTAAGGTGTTTGAGTAATTAGTCCTGGAGCTGAGGTTTGTGGCAAAAGCTGCGAACTCTGGGACATTCTAATTGATTTGGGACGTGATGTGCAAAGGTGTGTTTGGTTTTAATTCAGAGGAGATTGGTTGTGTTCATGTGTGTGTGTTTGTGTGTGTGTACCTGATTGTAGTACTTCTCATTATCTGTTTATTCCAGAACAAAAAGATGTGTGTCACTTGTGTGTGTATTGTGTGTTTGTTGTTAAGTTGTGTCTGTGACACTTAAACCTGCTGTATAAAAAGCCTCTTTGTATTATTGGACATGATATCTTGTTGTGTGTTAACAGATTTCAGGAAGCGTTATCATAATGATTTGAACAATGTGCAGATTAATTGCTTGTCAAAACGTCTAAATCCAGTGGTTGTAGTGATGTTGTTTTTGCTCTGATCAGCACATAGAAGTGTTGGATTAAAATAATCTCTGCTTCACATAGTCACAGAGCACTTTGGCTGAATAAGGCTGCCTGAAATTAAAGTTTGACATAAGGTCAAAGATCAAATACACTGGACTGTAGAAGTTTAAAATGAGGGGTGTGTTTGTTTAGTTGACAAAACAATCAAACGTGGACACTCTTACTAGTCTGTATGATAATCATTGGTTGGTGTAGGCCTTAAAAATGTCAGTCAAATGTGTCTAAACTGTCGTGCAGCTACCCACCACTAGCTGCGGCTGCAGCTCTGGTTAAAGGCTACTGCCATAATGCTTTACTACTCAGATGTAAACAAGCACAGGTGACATCTCTTGGTGGAGCGTGGTTTGGCAGTATTTTGATCCTGAAGTTGTCTGTAGGCGCTGCGTCTGGTTAAACTGGAATAATAAGTTACCAGCACAGGCATGTGAATGTTAACCTGCAAGGAGGACTGAAGCCTGCGTGTGCTAGCTCTGCTAACCTTAGCCACACTTGGCCAACCAAATTGACATCTTTTATGCTCAGACTCTGAGATACTGTGTTCAGTAAAATAATTTCTGCTAGATCTAGAATGACCTTTAAACTAGTCAGTTAGTGGGACTTTATATGTCTGTTTTAGTGACTTCGGAGCATCCATATTTGAAACGCGGTCATTATGTTCCTGTAAAATGTCCGACATATTTGAATATATCTGTTGTTAGAAAAGTCTGAAATGTGATCTGCACCACAGAAGCTCCATTTATATAATAAAACTGAAGGACGAGATACAAAGAGACAAACATTTGATGCAACATTGAAAACATCAAACACTATATTCAACACACTCTTGATCTGGGATTAAACTATTCAGCATGTTCAATTTTAGAATTGGTGGGAAGGAAAAGTTCATTTTCAGACATTACATAAAACAAGATGAGAACAGATCCTAAAGGAAAACAGTTTTATTCTAAAAAACCCCAAAAACGTGTTCATAAACAAGGAAACGACCCTAAAGTTAAGGCACAGTCTGCAGTTTTTAGTGACATTTAGCAGGAGAAGAATATAATATTCTGAAGTACATTTGGAAGGACGTTTGGCTTTTTGAAGGTAACAACAAATACAGGATCAGGCTTTTCATGTATCCCAGGAGCTTTTTGTCCTCAAAGGCCTCCATCGCTTCAGAGACAGGAGGGCTGAAGAAATGAAGCATTCAATCCAACACCTGACCTCTAGATATCTCCAAATTTAGTGAAGTTAAGAGAGTCCAGGCCTCAGTCCACTTCTGAAGAAGCTGCAGCACTAGTGTGATGAGGTGATCAAACCCATCTTAAATGCTGCTAAAGGCAAACTTTGCAAAACTCGTTCTTAAAAGAGTTCATTATTTTCAACATACTCTGATTTTAATAAGATAAGATAGGATACTCTTTTATCTTATAATGACTCCAAGAGCGGAGCAGACACTGAGAAAGAAAAACAAATGTGCACTTTTAAAACCTTCAGTTTACTGTTTAATTTCCATCCTGGTATTTGTACTTTGTTGAAGAAGGTTTTAGCAGATCCAGTTTGTTTGTGTGGTCGTCTCTTAAGAACATTTTAAAGATTGAAGTTGAGCAGAAACAGAAGCAGCTAACCAGCCTCACTTTGTACTCGTTGCTTCTTACTTTGAAAGGTTATTGAACGTTGCAGAACATCGGGGAAAAGCTTCTATATACTGTAGACGGAGCTGTAAAGAGAAATACAATCTACTGTTTATTTTGTGGCTGCTGTAAAACTGATCAGGAGACGAGACAAAGCTGAAGATGAAAATCAATGAGAGAAACTCCGCCTGTGTGAGGGGGACAGGGAGAGACAGGTGCAGCAGTTTTGAGGGGTTTATTTAGAGTGAATGAAAGGAGGGATAGTTAGATAGAAAGATGGAGGAAAGCAGCAAAAGGCGTTGATGGTGGTGGGTCTGATGCTCTGTCATTAGCTGGGCATTAACCCCCTCCCCTTTAAGCCTCCCTTAGTAATGACAGGGCATAAGAAGCAGAGGGGGTGGAGGGGTCTGGAAGAATACCGAGGAGATTGAGAGGGTTAGACCACCGCACCTGCCCAGGGTCACTACCTCACCACAGGGGGTCCTAACTACTGCCGTTTTGGCTGTCCACTGCTCTGCCTGTCTGACAAGTACTCCCAGAGCAGGACCCCCGACACACAGCAGCTGAAGATACACTCTGATGTACAGAGAAAGAGAGACAGCAGGGCGGGAATCAAGTCAGATGTAAACCTCTGTTCTTCTCCCCTCTTTCTTCACCTGTCTCTGCTTGCAATTTTTAACCACCTCTCTATTTTCCTCCTCTGACTATTTTTCTTGTCACCTCTGCTGTGCAGAATTAGAGCACCTTAATGGGAGCAACAATTTTCTGCAAAATTTCCTCATTACGAGAGGTGTTTTTTAAGACGCCTCGAGGCAACCACAAGTTTTTCCGTCAATTTCCAAGAACACCTTTATCAACAAAACAAGACACAAACACACTTTAACAAGTTACACGCTGGAGAGTCGAGGCTGGGTTTCCTTTGAGATCTCAGCTCTTTGTTCATTCTTTTAAAGGAAACACTCCTCACTTGTTTTGATATTTGGGCTCGAGACTGAAGAAGTTTTCCAGTAATGGATGAACTGAGAGACAACATGATAATTAAAGAACTAATTCTCTAAAACTCCTGTGAGGAGTTTGTAGCTGGTGATGAAACAGACTGAAATGAATACTGATGCCTCTCTATGAATCAATCAGTCAATCAGACTTTATTTATAAGGTGCTTCATACAATGACATTGTTACACAAAGTGCTGAACATAAAAACAACTTAAAAATGAATAAATTAACAAAAACATATATATATATATATATATATATATATATATATATATATATATATATATATATATATATATATATATATATATATATATATATATATATATATATTATATATCTACCCCTATCCTGATACCAACCCCGACCCCACCCCACAATACACACAATACACAATATATGCAACAATAATAATAATAACAATAAAAATTAGATAAATAAATAAATGAAGAACAAAAAAAGTTGCTGAACGAACTGAGGAAATGCTCTCGTGATATCTTAATAAGGAAACACTAGAGGAAACATAAGATGTTAAAACTCAACACAGGAAATTAAACTAACCAAAATAAATACATTTCTAAGTGAATAAAATTCCCAAAAATATTAAATCATTTAAAGAAACTAATCTGCTATACCTAAATAAATAAATAAATAAAAAGTGACTAAAATTTGAACAATATAATAATTAAAGTAAGGTGAAATAAAACTGTGATAATAATAAAACTCAGTTAAAAGCAAGACTATAAAGGTCGCTCTGGAGTTTGCTTTGCTCTGTGACCTACAAAAGCAAACAGACCAAGAGGTAAAACTTTGATGCCTTCTACATTGTAATTTTTAATACTTGTTGACACTGTAAGTGGGCAGGTGTAGAAGGAGTTGAGTCACAGCCTGCTGCTGAAACAGCCTTTGTTTATGTTTACCACAGCAGAGATTACAGTGAGTGACGTCTGACTGAGACAGAAGAAAGATGTTTTTACCCAAGCATAGATCACTACAGAGTTGAAGTGCGCCTCTTTGTCTACAGGGGGCGCCAAAATCCAAACACAGTAGGTTCAAAACAGGAGCTTTAAAAAAAGTTAAAGACTCGGTCTGAGTTTGTCTCAGTCTAATGCGTGTCAAAAATGATAAAATTGTGATAGAGACACTTTTCTCTAACAACTCAAAATGAGTAAAGTAACAGGAGATTTAATATTTTAGTATTTCAAGGTGTGTTTTATACATTTTTGAGCTGTGGGCCACAAATATCAAACATGCAACATTTCAGTGAGCTTGTAACGATTCAAGGGTAGATTGAATTTCCACTTTCTCAAAAAACGGATGAAACAATTTCAACTTTTTCTTGATATTCAAATTTTTTTGGGACGCACTAAAAGATGACTAAGTTTTAAATCTATACCTCGACACATGAGGTCAGACCATGACATATTTGTATTATTATTTTTGAATGTTTTTATTAGACTCAGCCAACATGTCACAAAACAATAATGCAGCCATTAGACTCAGAGGCCATGCAAGAAAATACTTTTGAAAACACTTAGTTCATAGACTGAAAGTAAAAATAAATACATTAATAAATAAAAGATAATACAAAATAAAAATGATCCTTCTTGAGGCAGCTGTGGCTCAGTGGGTAGAGTCGTTCGTCTATCAATCGGAAGGTTGGCGGTTCGATCCCAGCTCCGGCAGTCACATGCTGAAGTGTCCATGAGCAAGACACTGAACCCCAAATTGCTCCCGCTGTTGTTCAGCGGTGTGTGAATATGTATGAATTAGATAAGCCAATAATGATGGTCCCTTACTGTAGCAGCTTCTACCATCAGTGAGTGAATGGATATGAATGGGTGAATGCCACGAGTAGTGTGTAAAAGCGCTTTGAGTAGTCAGACAGACTAGAAAAGCGCTATAAAAGTACAAGTCCATTTGCCATTTTTATGACTACTTAAGAGTGTCTCACTGTAAATCTTTGAAGAGTCATTTTTAAAGTTAGCATGCCAGTTTCAGCAGTGTGTTGATCACTCTGACAACTACCCTTCAGCAGCAGCTTCAAGCATCAAAAATAACTCTACAGGAAATTCTGATCGTCATCCTTATGGTTGGGATTGCTTCTGAAGGTCATAAAGATTCAAACATGTTCATTTCAGTCTGTTTGATAAAGTGTTAAAAACTCCTCACAGGAGCTTTAATGTGATGGATTGAAGATCATCTATATGTTATCAAGAAGTTCTGAGAGGTTTGAGGTTACATGAATACACAGGTCTTTAATTCCCTGATTTGATGGGGCAGGTAAGGATGAATCCAACACAGAAAATTCAGATATGTTTTTAAAGAAGCCACTTTAACTCTAATGAGTCTGTCTCAGATTAATATTGTTGTGTGCACTGTTAAAACGAAAAAGCTGTGAAAACTCAAAATTTCAAGGCAACTGTCTGCACTAGATTTTTGAGTTTTGAGGCTAACAGGAAATCTTACATTTGAGCCAACTGATGAGTTTTTGTTGAGATAACTTATCATTCATATGTAGTGTAACTTAAAGTTTTGAGTTCTACATACTAAGAAGTGAAAGTTGTGCCAACTTGTTATTTTATGTTCAGAATATGTACCCTTGTTACTGCACAGTTTTCACACTTGCAAGGTAGCTAGCTAATGTTCAAGGCAGCTAATAATGGTACTGACCATGACTTATTAAACTAAGTAACTAAACAAATTAAAGTTACATTAACCGGTAATCAACTCACCATCAACTGACCAACTGTAAAGCTAGAGTTTCAATACAATACTCAAACAAAATACTCACCATTAGGGCAATCAAATCCACACAGGACAGGGGAGATGGAGCCACATGTGGGGAATTGAAAGAATGGAAGACCCCTGTAGATTTGAGTTGTAGACCCCATTCTTTGCCTGAAGCATACTCAAATAATTTAGCCAAGCCTCAAACCCATAATTTCAAGTTTTGCCAACCTAACTTATGAAAGAGACCAACTCTACACAACAAACTGAATACAGGTAGCTGAGCTTAACCAAAAGATCATTTTCAGGCCAACAATTTTAAGTTTTCATTTTTACAGTGTCTTTGCTTTGCTGGAAAATCTGATCCAGAAAAAAAATTCTGCAGATCCTCATCTTTCAGAGTCTAAAGTGAAGTTTGCTTGCAGTATTTACTGAAATGTAACTTTCTGAACTTTCAAAGCAGGACAGGTCACAACGATTAATCACGTAACTCAATCTACCAGAGTTTCTAAAGCTTCACAGGTCTTGTGTGTATAACATCTTGCTGCGTCTCTTGCAGGGCTGGTTGGTGTGTGAGGACCAGGCCTGTCAGAACAGGATCAGACGTCTGCCCATCGCCTTCTCCCGCCATGGACCCATCTGCCCTGCCTGCACCAGGGCGACCCTCAGACCTGAGGTAACACACACACACACACCATCTTTCAAACAGAGAGTTGAAGTATTAAACACACAGTCACACTGAGGCTGTGATGGATGCTCTTTCATGCATTCTGTAGGTTTTGTCCAGCTGATGGTGCTATAGAGCTAAATTCTTTCCTCACGTATAAATGTACATCTCACTCATTAGTATCACATTTCAACATCTGTATACACTCAAACTAAACAAAGTAACGTCATCCCTGTCCTCTGTGTGTGTGTTGGTGTGACAGTGTGTCCCTGCACACACATGCCAGCTGTATGTTTGGACGCCACAAAGAGCCGGCCGCTAGTTAAACCATTAGAAGCATCAGTCTGTCCAGCTCTGCTGAACGCTTTGTTAGCCTGACCACTGGATTTAAAAGAAACACTCTCCCTTTCAATTTGAGCGTGACGGTTCAATCTATTTCTCTCTGTCCTCTCTTTCTCTGTCCCTTTTCTAACCGTTCCTGTCTCAACCCCTAACTCTCTTGTCAATTTTTTTATCTGCTCCTATCTGTCCCCCTCTCTGCGGCTGCTTTGCTCTGTCTGACTCTGTGGCGACAGGTTGTAAACCAGAAGGCCAATTTCTGCTGTCACTGTAGCCACTTAGGGCGGCCGTTGCTGTGCCTGAGGGCCGCCGCACTTTAAACTGCGGCCTGAATAAAACATTGAACTCGGGGCGCTCACTCGTGCTCCCTCTCTCGATCCTAAAACCTGCAGTGTGTCTTCACTTCACCCGCTCGTCAACCTATATATGTCTGATCCGCCTATGTTCCTTTAATGAAGACTGACCACTAACTACACCAGAGGAGTTTAATGTGCTTTAGATTTAACATTTATCCACTTAATGTGTCATAAATTCAGCTCATGGCACTTTAAAGGACGTTAAAGAGCTTTGAAATAAACCTGTAAGCTCCAGAAGGAAAAAATCTGAGGAGTCTCTTAATCTGGTGTTTACCTGCTCCTCTCTCCATTGCTGCACCAGGATGTGAAAGTCTGACTTCACCTCTGATCCATCTGTTTTAGGAACATGACTCAACAACTGAAAACCGTGACCCTTCTGCTTTGTGTTTCGACTCTAAGTGAAGACATTAGAATCTTCTCGTGTCGTAATTTGAACGTAGCTTCATGTTTGATCCTGATTTTACCAGAAATATTCCACTGAGAGACTGAATCTCTTTTACAAGAAGTGCTGACCAAGACTGCAGCACAGAAACCTTCACAGAAGGAGAAAACACAAGGCTGCAGCAATCAGTAAAACATCAGTTAGTGGAAGCAGCGCTCAGCAGGATGCACAGGCCACGCATTATATTTGTGAGAGCGAAGATCACAGCCACTGAAAGTTTAAAGAGTTGAAAGAGAACATGCACATAAAGAAGCTCATGTAGGATGACTTCATTCAGAAAGATGTGTCAGTGTATCATCTATCACAAAGAAAAATCTACTTCCTCTTATTAGATGCGATGAAGAGCAGCCAGCCTCAAGCGGACACTCGAGAAACTGCAGTTTTTAACAATTCCGCATTGGCTTCCAATTTTTCTTGCTGCCGGAGGTTGCCGCTTGATATTTAGGGCCAGAGCACCGATGGTGGCGAAGGCCCTATTGTAACCCTAAGGATTGTTCTTTCTTCCGCCACTTAAAAGGCATTTTTGGACCTCTGAACATGAATGAAAGCGCGGATATTTTTCCACACTCATCGGGCCTGGTGAAAATTGCATGTTATTATAGGCCTCGCAAAAAAAATTCTCAGTAGCTCCCCCAGAGGTAAAGAAAAACTCCCTACACATAGTTTTTTTGAGCTACATGCATGAAAAGTTCTACGCATACTCATGGCATCAGGACGCACAATAAAGTCTCTTGCACCCATATCCGAAACTCAACAGGAAGAGCGCCACCTAGCTTTGAACATGAAAAATGGGGCCAAAATGAGTCCAAGCAAGGGTGCATACTTTTGCTAATTTCTCCTAGGGCTTTTCTCCGATTCAGTCCAAACTAGGCACATTCTATAGTAAACCCATTGACGATTAATACAAAGTAAAGGCATTCCGTTCAGAATAAAATTGTGGGCATGGCAGACTTTGGGGCGTGGCATCAAAAGAAATGTCAGCTAATGGATTTTTGGGGCTTTAAAATGTACGTAATCTCACCTCATCCGACACACTCATCAGTCCTGGGGAAAATTGCGACATTTTATGGGTTTCGCAAAAAAAGTTTTAAAAATGTGCTCACTAGAGCCCCCTGCAGTTTAAAAACACCCTCACCATAGAGGTTATTTTGAGCTACATGCTTGAAAATCAATATGCATATTCATGGCATCAGGACGCACAAAAAATACTCTTGCACCCATATCCCAAACTCAACGGGAACAGCGCCACCTAGCTTTGAACATGAAAAATGGTGTCCAAATAAGGGTGCATACTTTCGTTATCTTCTCTGAAGGCTTTTCTCCAATTCAGTCCAAACCAACGGCAACCTATAGTAGACACCTTGGCGAGAAAAAATTATCAGAACAAATTCCGTTCAGACTGAAATTGTGGGCGTGGCAGGCGTTCAAGCGGTGCATCAAACGCACATACAGCTTTGAATGTGAAGAATGACGCCCAAAGAAGGGAGCATACTTTTGAGAGCTCCTCCTAGGGCTTTTCTCCAATTCAGTCCAAACAAAGCACATTCTATAGCAGGCATATTGACAATTCCAAATCTTTCGAGGCATACCGTTCAGATTAAAATTGTGGGCATGGCAGACTCTGAAGTTTGAGGTTTTCTTGGCAATCTGCCAAAAACTTGGAACATTTGCACCACCTAACGCAGTATATGCTCGCAGATCTTGCTTTCACATCATGTGGTGGCAAATATCAGGCGGCGGTTTACTTGTGGCGGTTGCTCGCGTAGGCGGCGGCTGCGGGTGTGCAAGGGCCCGTTGATCGCAGCTTGCAGCTTATTTTTCTAGTAGGACATTTGTTGAAGAAAATGCTCGTAAACAAAGCGACGTCCTACAGCGTGTTGAAAAAAGGAAGCTGTTGTGGAAGCTGCAGTTCCTCAAGTCTCCTCTAGAGGCTGTCTGCAAAAGCCAGGGATTCCCTTCAGGTCTCGTGTTAAAGAGCCTGTTAAACATATTTACAGCCTGGTGCATGAAAGATTTTTGGTATGTAGCTTGTGCACATTATACATTTTTGTAACGTATCCACTCTACATCCTGGTCTTTATTTAGATCAATCGAAGGTTAGTTAAATGTGAGTCAGCATTTCCAATATGGTGGCCGACAATGTGAGCAGCAGAAACCAGCGGGTGACGTAACAGAGATGACTTCCATGGCCACTTTGCACAGTAACAGCTTCCTTCACGGGGTACTTCATCGTTATTCACTTCGTTCTTTTGAGAGCTTCTACTTTCTATTTATAGAAATTAGTGGTGTCTGAACATGAACTGCTCCCAGAGACTTTATTTTATCTTTACTTCTTCTCAAGTACAGAAAGTATTCTCTCACACTGACTCTCTCTGATGTTCTGTGAGATAAAACAGAACAATGTAGAAAAGAGATTTAAAACGCTTTGAATATTCTCATTTAAAATGAGATTGTGTCTGAAATTCTGAGATCGATGGGTTTACTGAAACAGAACTATCTCTACATGTACATCCACTCAGCAGCTGAAGCAGTCTGATATTTATCCTGGCACACTGTGTCTTCTTTAAATACTGCTGGATTGCCCCTCAGCATAAACCTGATAATGTTGCCGAGTATTGAAGCGACCACTCTTACAGAAAAAAGGAAGCTACATTCATCGCCATCCAACACTGACTTTTTCTTTATTAGGTAACACAGTTATTTGAATCAGAGCTGTGCATGGAGATTAATAGTCGTGCAGCTCATATATTAAATTGCTACCCATTATGCGAAACACTTGAGGCCATTCATGGCTCTTAAGCTGCGGCTACATACTGTATATCCTCCGTTCCCAGAACCCCCCCCCCCCCCCCCCCCCCCCCAGGGAACCATGAAGACTTGGTGTCTTTGATTGAAGTTTGGATCACTCCTGTTAGATGTGTTTGTTATTTTGTGCTGGTATCATCCGCGATGAAGCGTCTGTTAGAAGCTGGAGCTGGAGACGATCAGGGTTTCCTCTTTAGATGCTGCGTGTAACAAAATGTGTAAAAGGGCGTCTTGTTTGTGAGTCTACGCTCCCTTTTCTCTCTTGCATCATGCTACGTTTAGCATCTCTGCAGGCGCTGCCTCTCCTCCCTCTCTCTCTTTCTTGCTCTCCCTCCCTCGCTCTCTCCCTCCCTCCCTCCCTCCCTCCCTCCTCCCTCCTCTCTGGACACAGATTCAGAGCGTGATCTGATCTCCATGTAATGGGAGAGTAATAGGCACTCTGCCTTGATTGGTTGGTAATTTGGGGGAGTTATGCACAGGTGCAATTTGTAATATTTTCAGTAAATTAAATTTCTTTCTCTTCCTCTCTCCCTCGCTCTCCGTCTCACCCTCTCTCTCTCTCTCTCTCTCTCTCTCTCTCTCTCTCTCTCTCTCTCTCTCTCTCTCTCTCTCTCTCTCTCTCTCTCTCTCTCTCTCTCCCTCCCTCCTTTCCTCCAAAGTGCTTAACTCAAATGGTCTATTTTTTTCCTCTCAGTGTCTCCAATCTCTGTCCTGACTTTCCTTTTCTTCCCCCCCCCCCCTTTTATTCGATGCTTTCTTCCCCTGCTCCTTTCTATTCATTTTCTGTCCCTCCCCTCCCTCTTTAGCTCCAACACTCATTCTCTCCTCTCCTCGCCTGCTCTTTCTCTCCTCCTCTCACCCTCCCTCTCTGCCTCTCTCTCTCTTTCTCTCCCCTCATTTTATTGATGTACGCTCAGGCGCCCATTAGAGCTCCCTTTTTCCCTCTAGTGGAAATTGCAGCATGTTAATTTTCACACAAATTACGGCAATAGCAGGTATCTCTATTTGATACATTATAGCGGGAGCAATCAGAGATAATTGAGTGCCTTTCAGAGGGAGACGGCTGCATTCACTGCCGGCTCAAAGCTGCCCCATTATCGCCTAATCGCTCTTTAAACACTGAATTTTGCCGAACAAAAATTCTTGTCATAATTTTGCTTAAGTGTATTTGGAAATCACAGTCCTTTGAGCGAGGATAATTGAAATCAAATCCCTTTCACTGGAGCTGACATTTCTACATTTCCCTCCAATTGAAATTAATTTCAAAAATTGAGCATGAATATCTTCAAATAGCAGGCAATTATGCCTTTCAATGGGGAGAAATTACCGGTGCTGAATCGTTGGAGGCTTGCGGGCGAGAGCACCAGTTAAATGCCTTTGTTTCCCGTCGTGTTTGCCTAGTAAAGATTTACATATATTGACTCATTATGGTGTCTTGTGAAGCTGATCGGCGTGACTACCACAACCGGCAATAACGCTCATCGCATCTAAAAAGCTCAAGAGTTTTAAAGCCTCGTGGCCTCGCCAGCTGAGGGAAAATGTATGTTTGTTTCTCGCTCGTCTCCCTCCCTTCCCTCGCTCCCTCTCTCCTTCTGCAGCTGTGCGAGGGCTCGGATGTTGTAGCTTCGGTATTTACGGCGCGTGTTTGCAGAGCTGTGGAGCCGAGTGTGTAACGCCGAGGCCTTTTTTTTTGTGTCTCTTGCGGGGATATTTTTCCTCCGAGCCGTATCCATATCTGAGCGTTGAATGGTAGTTTTTCCTGCAGCTTGCACACTCTCCATCCACCATAAACTCTGTTTTGTTTTTGCCTCTCCTCACATGCACACAGAGAAATATCGTGTGCGTTCTCTACCTTTTCATTTACTGCTTCACTGGCGTGCTTGAGCGACAGCATAGTGCGCTAAAGTTCTTTGGAGGTCGGATACCTCTATGTGTGTGCATGTGTGTCCCTCTTCACAGATGTGTTTTTAAGACTCCTGAGGAAGTCTTGAGTGCTCGTTTTATTGTGTAAGCCATTTCAGACTGTTGCTCTGTGATTTGGATCAATTTGTACGATTTAGTCCCTTTTTCTTACTCCTCTCTTTCTCTCTTTATTCTATACATCCTGCCTCCATTCTTCTGTCCTCACACACACATATGTGCCTCGTCCTGTTGGCTTAACTGTGTTTGTGTATATGTGTGTCAGCTGGGGTGGGGGCGAGGCAAAGGAGCAAGGGGTACGAGGTGGGGGGCTGGGGGGTCCTACGCTCCCGGGAGAGAGGCAATTTCACAGCTGGTTTGCTCCTTAGGCAGTCAGGCTGAAAATGCTGCAGATTTGTGGAGCAAATTGAAATGGTGTCAGTGCAGGAACAAAGCGCCGAGCTGAATGACGAGGTAGGTGTGTGTGTGTGTGTGTGTGTGTGCGCGCAAGTGTGTGTGTGTGTGTTGCGGTGTATGTGTGTGAGCTGAGAGAGAGGAGAGAGTGAGGTGGGGTTGAGGGGCTCCAAATTCAATAACAACCCTGTAACATTTTAGCCCCGCCTTTCTGACACCTGTCAGTCAATCAGGACGGCAAGGCTGGCCCGCCTACAATCAGAGTTACATTGTTTGAATGTGTGTGTGTTGTGCACTTATGTGTGTGTGTGTGTGTGTTTTATTGTGTAGGGGAAGGAGAAGCGTGCAGTGTTTTTGCCGCCCGAGCTTGTTCAACCTTGGCAACCGTAACCGAGGCTCCATTATGGGATGTGCATGGTTTGGTTGTTGACTAGGCAGTGCATCAATGGTCAGCAGCTGTGGGTGCCATGTGGGTAGCCATAGAAAGCCATTAAACACACACACACACACACACACACACACACACACACACACACACACACAGATATACACATCACATAGTTTGCATTTAGTTGCATTACATACTCTCGCCACTTGATTATGCCTCAGCAGTAAAAACTGAAATTACAATTACCAGCTTTGCGATTGGCAGGTATAATGGGCACACACACATTCCCCACGCACACACAGACGGTGACACACAGACTGTGACACACAGGAGTTGTCAGGGGATTCTTCCTGGTGGTAATAATAAAGCACTCGGCGCACACCTGATGGCAGTGTGGGGTCGGGGCTTAGCGTGCCCTCTCCAGCGTAGCGGGGAAATGACGAGCCAATAACTGCAATTAAACATGCAGTATAATGGCTAATCAAATTGACAGCCTCGGCTGTTCGCATGCCTCTCTCACAATGCCTTATCACAACAAACTATTATGAGGGAGGGTATTTCAGGCCTGATCCCCTCTTTTCTTTCTCTCTCTCTGCCTTGCTGTCTCCACTTCTCTCTTTCTCTTTCTTCTTTCTGTGTCTTTACCCTCTCTCTTCTCTCTTTCCTCCTACCTCTCTGTCTTGCTCATCCTCTCCGTCTCTCTCCCCCCATCTTTTCTCTCTCCCTCTGGCAGGCTGTCGTGTGGCTCCACTTAATTGCAGTGGAGATTAACAAAGCAAGCAAATTTGTTTTCTTGCTTTACTGTGTCACACAGAAGAAAGGAGATGTTTTCTGGTACCGGTTACACTCAGTCTGCCTGTTTTTACACCGGCAAGAGGTTTATTAATCAGTTCTGGATGTCTTTATGGCTCTGTCATGATCTCCTCTCTCATTAGACTAAAGCAACATGGATTTAAAAACTCACTCACACAAACAGGAAACAGATGGATTAGTAGAACTGATGATAACTGTGTCCCACATGCTGCTGAAACAAGTGACGGCATGATGAAGAATAACGATATTAATGCCAGTGTTGATGCATTTCAGGATGCAGTTTCATCACTGAATCATCTGCGTATTATTGACCTGAATATTTAGTTCATCACCACGCTGCTAGATACCAGTACAGTCGTCCAGCAGAGTTTACAGTAGCTGTATATTAGCTCAGACTGTAGATGACAATAAAGGTATTAAAAGTGCGCCTTATAAACCAAATTATGCAGTAATTACTCATCTCAGAGGATTAAAACGTTCACTTGATATGCATATCAGAGAGGTCAAATTAAGAGGAGTTCAGGATACAAGGTCATTAGGTTTGAATAGTCACAATCGTGTAACCAATTGGCTGTCTGACACCATTAGGCTCTTTAAGGACAGTCAACTTGTTTGGCTTTCCGGTGTATCCGGCGGTTCTGAATACACAACTTCAGGGAGGCTGGATTGACTTCAGAGGTTTATATGTGCGCCCAATGTACAGAAGCTAAAGTCCCCAAAGTGGGCAGCCCTGTGCCCCATATCATTACCGACTTTCTTTCCAGTTTTCTGATTCATCCACTGTCCTGTCTCTGAATAAAGGGATAGAAATCCCCCCCAAAAAAATGTATCAACAACTATCACAGAAGATTTCCTTTTCCTTGCGTTGCTTTGTTTACAGCTTGATGAGCAACTTAAGAAGCAAAGAAAAATGTGTCCACCTGGATGTCTGCAGAGTGAGCATCATCATTTCTTGCCTTAGAACTGTTTTTGGGAGTCTCAGTTTCAGTTGTTAATAAAGGCCTGAATTACACAGATGATCCCTCTGACTTGCTCCAACAACAGGAACCCAAAAAATAAAGATGATCTTTTAATTACTCGCAATTAAAGTTTCCTAAGGTTGCCAAAATATCATGAAGCAGAGTTTTAAAAAGTGAAATTACAAGCTTTGTCAAGTTTGTTCTCAAGGGGAGAAAAAAGGCGACTTTCCCAGGCTTGTTTGTCTAACGGAGGTCGGATTGGTAATTTCTGATGCATTCAAGGAAGTCTGGAAATCTAATCGCTGATCGTTTTTGAGAGACAGAGTTGAGCACTTTTGTCGCTCAAGTTGAAATTGTTTAGATGAATAAATAGTAGAATGCATCGGGAGCAAGGATGTCATTGCTGGTTATGTTCCGCCTGCTTTTGCTCTCCACACAGACTATTTTCCAGCATGCACCAGAGCCTGCTTATACCTGATCAGTCAGTTTTACTCAGACTACAAACAGATCGAAACATTTCCCGTACTAAAACCAAAATTCCTACCTACAGAGTCTCTAAACTCGTGTAGAATCTGTGAATACAGATTAGAGTAGTCTCCATTTGAGTAGAAACCAAAACAGTAAAATATTTCTTGTTAGGCACGATAACACAGACACATTGTATCATCTCTAGACATTTCTAATTACTACATTTCCTACTGTGGAGGCGTTTGCTGTCATTTGAGTTGTTTGCATTTGTTTAGGGATTTTCAAACAACCGGGCATCATAAGATGCATTTCAAGCCTCTTGCAGGATCATAGAAATCAAAACTAAAACGAGTCTTCAGCCAGTAGCTCTATCTTAAAGTTTTATTCCTACAAAAAACCTGGTTACAGTGGATTATCTTGACGTTCAGAGTAGTGAACAGTTGCGTTTAGCGTTCATGTGTGTGCGTCAGCGTGACCTCATGGAGCACCTGCAGACAGCAGAACAGGCAGACTGCATGTACACCAAAAACACTGTAAAAATTCAGCATAGTTATTAATAAGATCTGACTATTCAGATACAGATATTTACCCACTTTGTGACAAATAGACTTCTAAAATGTACTCACCAAACTGAAAATCTGCTCACATTTGGTACTAGGATGGGATCTGCTATTTTTTAATATATATTTTTGATATCCTTTTTAAAATTATACATTTAAAATATAAAGAAAACAAATCTTAGCCAGAACTGTCAATGCAGCCCTTTGAACAGTGTGTAAAGTCTTAAAAATGGAAAATACATTCTGTCTTCCTTTCCCCCCTTACTGCACTGAAAATGTACAGAACCGAAGCTTCAAAATCGTGTGCGGAACCAAACCAAAGCTTTTGTGAACCATTACACAACATTTACATACACTGTTACATACATTGAATTAATTTAATTAATAATTGGGCTGCCACTTCCTCTAATCAAAGTATTTAAGAATGTGAAATTGACATTAGTACAAGTGGAAAACCAAAGGAGGAAAGTTTGAAGGTTAAGAGAACAGAGAAAGGTCTGCTGCTTCAGGTTGAATATTTTATTTTCAAAACAAAATATCACGTCTGCACACCACAACATGAGTAAGAGATGATGTGTAGTGAACTTGTAGTGGTGTGATTTAGAATCATGTGCGCATGAAGGGGTCTGACACTTTTGCCACAGTGCCAACAGGCAGAGGTGAACTGGCCAGCTTCCTCTCTGTCTTATGATGGGGTGTGACGTGTGATCGGGTTCTCCCTGGCTTTGCTTTTGCTGTTTAGAATTAAATACCACTGTTATGAGGTTTTGACCAATCAGAATCAAGTATTTAACTCTCAGCTCTTGTGACACATGTTTTTATTGAAGTATCTGTGTTTTAATCTGCTTTGTTCTGTTTGTGTTCTCTCTCCAGTACTCCGAAAAGGCCCTGTACCATCAGCTCTGCTTCTACAGGTTCATCTTTGACTGGGACCATGCGTGTGCCAAAGTGCTGCAGGCTGAGGAGAGAAGTAAGACATACACCAACATACACACGCACAAACACCCGTACATGTTGGTGTAGCCTAAAGTTTAGAACCCTAACTTTCTGAAGTCCTTTTCTGTCCTCTCCAGGATACATTTATAAAGTTTGGTACAAACAGAAAACACTTCCTGCTTTTTAAAATGTGATCATATTTTATTCATTTTTGCTGTTTTTATTATTCTGCAGCGCCGCCTTTTCAGCAGAAATCAAGTTACCAGAAACGCTTTGAAGTTTGAATTTTGATGTTCTGACAATGCTTCCTCACAAATACACGTACACAACATGGCATTAGCAATCAATGGCTCAACGTAAACCTTTTACCCAGGCTACACTTACAATATTCACCAATGACGCCACAGGCGCACACATACACACACACTGCGGAGTATGCGCATTGGATGCTGGGAGGGGGGGTTAAGGACATTCAGCTCCTCGAGTCGACAGCCCTAATTTAGGAGACGGATTCAATCACACACACATACAGAATGCAAAACGCTCCAATCACTGGAAGAAAGAAGGAAAGAGCCCTCGATCGCTTTCCTTCTACCCCAGCCCTCACTGTCCATCTCTAGCGCTTTCTCTCCTTTGCTCTCTCGCCCCTTCCTCTCTCTCTCTCTCCCTCTCTTGGACAGGCACTCGTTTGGCTGTGTTGATTGAAAACAGGTTTTAGATTTGGGGAAATGATAGGGGGAGTAATGGGCGCGCTGACGAAAGGATAGCCCTTCTCCCATAATGGGACATGGAGCGTATATTTCCCCCCTTGGACTCAAATAGACGCTACTCCAGCGCTCTGGGAGCGCTCAGTAGGCGTCAGCCACAAGGCCTCTTTACCCATAGTTCTCCCTGATTGATGTCACTTGATTAGAAAGGGCCGCCGGGCCGAGTGATTTATTTATTTGATTAAATATTTATGTATGTATGTTATTTATGTATGTATGCCTGAAAGTGTGTGTGCCAGCCAGGACCTGAGCGAGGCAGCCAAAGAGTGAGACAGCAGAGGTAAATATAACGTGTAATCAACAGATGACCACTCAGAAGATGGAGGGAGCTCAAATAGAGGGATTGGACCAGTGTAGAGGAGGGGGAGGAAGGGAAGGAGTACTAACATGATTATAGCCTCCATTTTTGCTTTCTTTTATTTCTGTCCTTGCCCAGATGCGAGAAATCATCGCCAATCAATTCTCGACTCTCCGCCTTTCTTTATGTTCCTGTGCTGCGCCGCGTCTTTGATCTGCACTTGGCTTTCTCTTCCAGCGTCTTATTTTGTGCCCAACAACACAATACATACTTTACCTGATAGGAAAGTGTTTGAGATGTGTGCTCACTGTTGACTGTATGTATGGAGGGCACATGATACAGTATATATCACACGCTACTGAAAGCATCTCTGTTGGCTACTGACACCAAATCACGTCTCTCAGCTGCAGACATTTCACTTGTCGTCTGTCACCTTTCTGTTTCACAATCAGACACACTTTGAATTCTTAGTGTTAGTCTTTTACTGTAAACCAGCTTCTACCAACATTTTGGACTCATACTGAAAAAATAAAGCATTTTTGTGACATGTTGACCCAGGATGCACGCCAGTTTAGGCTGTGCTGCCAGCAAGGGATGGTGTTTCTAAGTATGGTTGCTTTGTGGCCTTCTGCAGTCAAACTAACAATTAATTAAACTAAAAGCTATGCTCCACGAAAGTATGTTTGTGTTCATTTTTTATTGTTCAATCAGCATGATCTGTTTGATTTACCCTGCGACCGACCTGGAGTACCTGGAGGAATCACACTGAGATGGTTCTGCTTTGAGTTTTAACCACCAAACCATGTTAAGTCTCCCTTATGTTTACCTGTAACTGGATCCATCAGACAAGAAGCAAATACTCACCTCTGCCCTGAACTCTGCCAGTCCATCAAACCATCTTCAAAGACCTCCACCTTCCCCATTTCATCCCATAAACCTGTTTGACACACCCAGAGCTGCTTTGCAAGTTTAGCTGTCACAGAGACACAACACAGAATGCAGGGTAGTGTCATACTGTAATACCTCTCTTCAATAATAGACTTGAATTATGCTGCTGGCTGCTTGCTTTAAGTGATTGCTAATGACGTGCATAATGCAGCACACTTAAGTGCAACCCATCATAGTGCCCAAAGTGTCTGACGTTATCTGGAGCCAAAGCAACCATAACTGAACTCAAACAGATCTTAACTTTATGAGGTGTATTGAAATAATGATTCTGAAGGACCTCACAATTAAAGTTACTAATCTCCAAATGAAGATGAACCAGGGGCGGGTCCACTGGGCTTGGCTGGGGTGGCATTGCCCCTTCGCTGATTGGCCACCCCAGGTGTCAAATCTTGTAAAAGTAACACAGGACTTCCACCAGATCTGTGTCCAGTCCGTCTCCGATCCGCTGCGGTCCGGCTCCTTGCTCTTCTCGTCCGTCAACACCCACCGGTTGCGTTTTCGGAATGCAGCACAGAGCAGGACCGCCGGACAGCTGGAGTCATGTGACCAAGGTTTTCCCGCGGTAATCACTGAATCAAGGATTCTCCTCCTCCTCTCCTCATCCATGTTGTCTTTCTGGTCCTCTGAAAACCTCTGACCTGTTGACTCCAGGCCTTGCTCCGCTCATCATGACGGTTTGTTGTTGTAGTTAAGTGAAATACGATCTGGTGATAACACAGAGTGTTTTATTCTGAAAATTAACCGCATGTATTAATTTGGTTTTGGTGCCTGACTTCCTGTCCCGCTCCATCTGCTCTGTTGAGATTGATGTGTCGTGCTCCGGCATCCGGCAAAAATAGAAGTCTTGCGTATCTGATCCGTTGCGGTCTGACCTGCCGGAGCAGAGACACAGCCGGAACGCAACAGAGCGGATCCAGTGGGGATTAACAGATTTACTAGAACAGAAACCTATCAGATCCAGTGCTGTGACGGATCAAAGACAGACTGGAGACGGACCTGGTGGAATTTGGCCTTAAGACTGGCTGTTTTTGTGTCAGGGGCGGGACTCAGGTTAAAACCGACTGTTTTAGCTGTGTTGCAGCGGGCTACGTTTCACTTTCTCTGCATTTGAATGTAGAATATCTATTTTTATTGCAACTTTGAAATGTGAATTTGGACATGCATCTAACTACATCTTCTTTTTAAGTCCTTACAGAGTTAAGATCTGGAGATTTACATGATGCTTTTCTGTCGTCTTATTTTTATTAACATCTTTAGATACTTTTTAAAAGTTATATTTTTGGGGCAATTTTACCTGTGGAGTGGACAAAACAGCTGAAGAGAGACAGGAAATGTGGGAAGTAGAGAGTTGGGGAAGACATGCAGCAAATGGTCGAGGCTGTAATGGAGCCTGCGACCGCTGCATCTAGGGTATAGCCTCTGTATAGGGGGTGCGCTGAAACCGCTAGGCCAACAGTGCCCCATACTTTTGTAGTAGGTGTGTATGTGTCTCTTTGTGTGTGTCTGCTCAGAAGTCAGTGCCCACCATTTAAAAAAAAAAAAAAAAAAAAATCGTCCACCCTTCATTAGTATTCACAAATATCCCTCAGTTTTCCACTATTATTTGATAATCCACCCTGCAGGTTGAGGCAGATCTGTATGTGCCAGCGTGTGTATTAATGATAAAGGTTATTACAACATTCTCCCCTTAATCTACAACACTGACAAATGAGTGTTTCCACCAAATGATTAATATCCACCACACACGTTTGCTGTTAGTGTCCTCACATGGAGGAGGATGCATGTATACACATCACGCTGCGATAAAGTGTAGGTGTAAGGTGTTATCCCTCTGTCCTGGGGCAGTAATACCCCACATTACTGCATTACACACCCAGGGGCCGCACTGCTCAGATTACAGGGAGGAGACATACAGTCCTATACACTCCACACCACTCTGTTGTATCTGTGTGATAAGTGTTTGTCCTGCGGGAGTGTGTGCATGAAGACCTATAGAGATTCAAGAGTGTGTTTAGTGTAAGTAAACTATCTTACCTTCATACTGCTGCAGGTATAGTGTTGTGTTGTGATGGATGTAATTGCAAAAGTATATAGATATATCAAGCGTTGCCTGTAGCTTATAGAAATGAAGAAAATAAGCAAGTGCAAAAAGTTGCAGTACCTCAAGTGTCCACTGGAGGCTGTCTCCAAAACAGAGGATAACCCATTTACACCAATGTTAAAATGTCAACTTTTAGAGAGATGTTTACCGCCTGTTATAAAAATTGTCGTAGGTGATTAGCCCATTTCCTTATCTGTACACAGTGTATTGGGCTGAGTTGACAGACAGGCGGGTGCATGTTGTTGTTTGCCACCTCAGCTCCTCCTCTTTATCTATTTCTAAGTTGATAGATTGTCAGCCGTTTTTGGCTTCACAACCTCTCTTCAGACTAGGGATGTAAATTTCAAGTATTTTCCGTGATCGATCTTTGGAAATGTTAACCATCAATTATCGATCAATCATTAAAAAGAAATGTAAACGTTTTCCATGTCAAAAACAATTACGAATGCGTTTTTTCCCCTGAATCAAATTTTCCTTCCCGACACAATGTATAGCTGACAGTATTGAATAGCTATGAGTCATATTAAAGTATTCAAAACGTTAAACACGCTGAATATCAACATGTGGAGCCGGCTCATGATCTCTGTGTACACACAGTCATAAATGTGAAGGCTCAGACTTCAACTAGGGAACTGAACAGAAACATATCTCAGACTCACAGTGTCCAGTTTTATGTCTACTCGTTCTTATTGAGAAAAAAAAGCATGTGAACATGGTCAAGTGTCAACCGGGAGCACAACTGAGTCATAATCAGTCCGGCGGCGAAGGAAAAAAAGCGCTCGTGGAGACCTGTCACTCAGCCGCAGCCCCCAGCTGTGCTCAACACCGTCAGTCAGCTGATTCACATGGAAACATGCTTTAAACTTAAAACACCTCTCTGATAGCTGAACCAATTATGAGACCACATGATGTTTGTTCCACGTGATAGAAAATCGAAACAAAAAAAACGTGTTTGAGTAAGTTCTTAACAATCAATGAATCGATACTCAATTAATCATTAACATCCCTACTTCAGACCAATTCAACCCACGAGAAACATCTCAGTCTATGGCGTAAACTAACTGCAGTAGCTCTGTAGTGTTGTTCAGTTCCCATGTTAACAGTGACACTATTTGGCCTTGGTAACCACCTCTGGTGCCAGCTCAGCAGTGGAATGCCTTCAAGCTTTTCACATCGTGGCTGATGCACAGCAGTTGAACAGGAGATGTAAAAAGGGCTGTTTAGATTTTATTATGTTGCTAAAATGTGAAAAGTAGCAGGTGTTACAACTCCCATTACAAAACCTCTAGCTTTTTTTCACTAACTCAGATTTCATTCGCAGGTTTTGCTTTTCAAGATCAGTTTTCAATAAGCACAATGAGAACAAAGAACACAGACGGATCGTGTTCTGGGTAACTTGTCTTGATGCACGTTTAAGTAACAAGCTTAATTGGGATCTAATCGTCAAAGTTTGTTTAATTTACACTCGACAACTGAATTATGTAGAACATTTTGTTATGCAAACAAAGAAAAAGTCTTGATTTAAAGTGTTGACACTGAGTCATTTTAATCAAACCTGTAGTGCACGCCTCGGTCACCTTGGCTCATCATAAATAAGTTTATTCATCAACATAAATAAACCTTCAGGATTCCCTCTGTAGGATCTCACGCTCCCTTTAGGTTCCCCTGTGGGATTGTTGTGTCCTGATAATCTCAGATAAATCACACCCAGAGGAACACAAACTCCTCTTCAACCAGGGTGCATGTAGAGACCCATACAGTCCAAATCATTCCAACCATCGAGACTTAATCCATGATAACACAGAATGTGACCATGTTATAGTTCCTGTACAGACTGAACATCCACACAACACACAGAGGGAAATAGCCTTACATGAAAGAGCCCTGAATCCAGCCTGAATGTAATTTGATCAGCTTGTGTGTGTGTGTGTGTGTGTGTGTGTGTGTGTGTGTGTGTGTGTGTGTGTGTGTGTGTGTGTGTGTGTGTGTGTGTGTGTGTGTGTGTGTGTGTGTGTGTGTGTGTGTGTGTGTGTGTGTGTCTGTGTGTGTGTGTGTGTGTGTGTGTGTGTGTGTCTGTGTCTGTGTCTGTGTCTGTGTGTGTGTTCACACATTAGCAAGCGCGCGCCTGTCTTATCTACATGTACATTGCATTTTGGTGCCTGATTGCTGCGACTGAGTAAAACATGGAGGTAATTTCATCCGCTGCAGGAGATCTCTAATAGATTATTCACACACACACACACACACACACACACACACACACACACACACACACACCAGAGCGCACACACATTATGAAAAAAACATGCTGTCCGTCCCTTATCCTGGAACATCCCGTATCAATGACTTTCAAATCATTTCATGTCACTTTTCTTCTCTCCATCTCCCCTGCTCTCCTTTGCCCCCCCTCCCTCCTTCTCTCTTTCTGTTGCCTTCCTCTCCTCCCTCCGTCTCTCCTCCCCTCCTGGTCTCAATCTGGAGTGTGGGCAGTATGATTGCGTGTGTGAGCAATAATGTAATTTTGCCGCATTGATAAAATATAAATTGTCCTTGAGCTGCGCTTTTCTAATGATCCATTTACCGACAGCTTCCCTGCCACCTCTGAGCACTCTGCGTTTGCTCCTCTTCTCCCCTCCCACTCCTCTCCCTCTCTCCCTTTCTCTCTTCTTCTTTTTTTTTCTTCTCCTCTGCATTTTCTTCCCTCTCTCTCTCTTACTCTCTCCTTTCTTCCTCCGCTCTCCCCTCCCTTTCTCCGGCGATACAAAGCGGGGTGGCAAAAATCCGCGGGTGCGATTGTCAAATCAATTATTCATTCTGTGCAATTACACTCACACAAAGAAGTTTCCCTGTGCTCCGAGTGGTGATTAAATTAACTGCTATTCCAGCTGCCCGTCGCCACCAGCCTAATAGAATATTCATGGAGGCGGCCGACGGAATGGCCGATCTCCATTAACTTCATCATGCTCACTTAATTACAGGCTTGTTATTGTATTTACACCTAGTTAGAGCGTGCAGAGCCCCGATCTACTCGTGCCCGGCACCTCCAGAGTGTGTGCGAGTGTGTGACAACACCTAGTTAGAGCATAGATAACCCCTGATACACAAGGTGTGTGTGTGTTCCTGTGTGTGTGTAAGAGTCTGTGTTCATGTGTGTGTGGCAGACAGACGATGTCAATCAAGTGAAGTTTTAAGGCCTTTTCTTCATGCTCTTCATTTTTCATTCCACCGCTCCTCCTCTCTTTCTCTTCTTCATTTCCAATCCTCGCCCCCTTTCCCTCGGCCTTCCCAGCAACCCCTTCTCCTCTCCTTCCGCCTCGCACTCGCTCTTTAAGGGAGGCTATTTATTTGAACTACACTCCCCACTGTGCAGCGAGGTCTCTCCGTCTTTCTTTCCCCCTCTCTGTGACTCTTAAATCATTCTTTTATCTGTTCCCCACACAGTGATTGAGCTGGAAAAGAGAAAGGGGGGAGGAAGGGGGGGAGGGGGGAGAATTATTTTCTCCTACCTTTCAGAAATGATGACATGATTGCTTTCGCTTGATCATGCATCATCACCCTCCCTTCTATCCCCCTGATAAATAGACTAGTTTGTCTTTCCCTGCCTCTCCTCACCCCTTCTCTCCCTGCATCCCTGTCCTCGCTACCGTGAGGATTATCTGCTAATAGGTGCTGCTGTTTTTTAAAGTCAGCCACACCATCCTCGTGTGTGTGTGTGTGTGTGTGTGTGTGTGTGTGTGTGTGTGTGTGTGTGTGTGTGTCTGTGTGTCTGTGTGTCTGTGTGTCTGTGTGTCTGTGTCTGTGTGTCTGTGTGTCTGTGTGTCTGTGTGTCTGTGTGTCTGTGTCTGTGTCTGTGTCTGTGTCTGTGTCTGTGTGTCTGTGTCTGTGTGTCTGTGTGTCTGTGTGTCTGTGTGTCTGTGTGTCTGTGTCTGTGTCTGTGTCTGTGTCTGTGTCTGTGTGTCTGTGTGTCTGTGTGTCTGTGTGTCTGTGTGTCTGTGTGTCTGTGTGTCTGTGTGTCTGTGTGTCTGTGTGTCTCTGTGTCTGTGTGGCTGTGTGGCTGTGGCTGTGTCTGTGTGTTTGATCAGCGTCATAGGGATGCTTTTTAGTCGCCATGACTCTGACTTTGTGTGCTTTTTAAGTGTTTAACTACCAGCAATGGCCTGTGTGTGTGTGTTCTTTTAGTGTGTGTGTGAGTGAGTGTGTGTAAGTGTGTGTGTGTGCGTCTCACTGTAGATCTCTGTGTATCTAACCTTTGTTCCTTTGGGCAGTCAGTGGGCTGGTATTTATCCAGCAGCCACTAATGCAGCGAGCAGGAAGGACGAGAGAGGAGATAGGGCTGTGGAGATGCAGACATGACGACTAGCCATATGGACTGTGTGTGTGTGTGTGTGTGTGTGTGTGTGTGTGTGTGTGTGTGTGTGTGTGTGTGTGTGTGTGTGTGTGTGTGTGTGTGTGTGTGTGTGTGTGTGTGTGTGTGTGTGTGTGTGTGTGTGTGTGTGTGATTGTATGTGTGTACTTATGCACTATATCTCGCCCAGATCATTTACAAGCAGGTGTCTGTTTTACAAGATTTCATCTGTTTTCTTGAAGCCAAAACTGAAACCAGGAGCCGTTCTTCCTCTCAGTGTTGATGTCCGGTTTCTTTATTGATCTATTGGTAGACAGAAATAGTTATTTAACAACAGTTTGACAATCAATCAATCAAAAACAAAAATGTTGAACATTTGCTTGCTCCAGTTTCTTTTCAGAATTGTCATAAAGTTAATATCTTTGAGTTTCGTATGACCTCTGAACCCATCAGGGATCATGGTCTAACTCGTCTGACATCGTCATGAGAGATAGATGTTAACTGTTCAGTAATCACTGTGTAGCGAGGGGTTGGTGTTTTACAACTTACAGCCATGACTTTCTTTATCTTGCTGTCATTTCCCTCAGAGTAGCGCCTTGCTCATTTGTTTCTGGTAGGTCCCAGTTTCACTGTAGATAGTAAGTCACACAGAGGCTTCCCTCCGGCGAAGAAGAAGAAGAAGAAGAAGAAGAAGACGACGATCAGCAGAAGAAGAAGATCAGCAGAAGAAGAAGAAGAAGATCAGCAGAAGATCAGCAGAAGAAGAAGAAGATCAGAAGAAGAAAATCAGAAGAAGAAGAAGATCAGAAGAAGAAGAAGATCAGCAGAAGAAGAAGATCAGCAGAAGAAGAAAATGTGGCCAGCAGAAGAAGAAGAAGAAGAAAATGTAGCCAGCAGAAGAAGAAGAAGAAGAAGAAGAAGAAAATGTGGCCAGCAGAAGAAGAAGAAGAAGAAAAGGTGGCCAGCAGAAGAAGAAGAAGAAGAAAATGTGGCCAGCAGAAGAAGAAGAAAAGGTGGCCAGCAGAAGAAGAAGAAACGGTGGCCAGCAGAAGAAGAAGAAGAAGAAAATGTGGCCAGCAGAAGAAGAAGAAAAGGTGGCCAGCAGAAGAAGAAGAAAAGGTGGCCAGCAGAAGAAGAACAAGAAGAAAATGTGGCCAGCAGCAGAAGAAGAAGAAGAAGAAAATGTGGCCAGCAGCAGAAGAAGAAGAAGAAGAAAAGGTGGCCAGAAATCACGCAACCAGCTGAGTTAGAAACAGAACAACATTCAGAGAAGAGAAATGACGAGAGCACTTTAGGGCCTTCCCTTCATCCTAGTCACGGTCTACATTACCCATATACAAAGAGAACAATATTTAAAAGATGTAATTGTTCTTTAAACACTTGAAATAAAAACATAATTATTTCATAAACAGCTACAAATAAAACGTAACAGATCATGAGAAGAAGTCCCCTGAACCTTGGACAGCCGGGAGGTGATACAGTTTCCTGTTTTAAAAGTTTGATAAATGAAAATTTTAGAATTAAACAATTTAGTCATTTTAATCAGAAACCAGGAAACTTCCCGTACTGTAACTCCAGACACTCATCTTCATGTAGAATCTGTAAATAGAGGTTAGTTCGTCCGATGCACAGAGCGGAAGGTAAAAATAGTTTCACAGTTTTTCTCCTTTTACGTTAAGAAGTTGTTAAGTAACTGTCTCTAACTCTTCTTTCATTTCTGTTAATTGATGCTTCAATCCTTTGGTCTGTTGCTTTAAAAACGATCTCATCCTGGCGTCTGTACTGAGATCCCAAAGCTAAAATCTCATAACCTTCAACAGAAGCTCTAAAACGGCCGGGTCTGAGAAGAGAAGAGTCGTTTTAGCTCTTATGATTAATCTTTAATTAACAGGGGCGTCCCGACTCATTGGGAGTACTTCAGTATTTATTGTTCACTTAGTGCTGTCTGTATCTGGGAGTTTTATTCAAGTCTAAATGATTAGTTTGCTGATTTTTATATATTATTACACTTCAGAAGCAATATTCACACTTTAACACAGATCAAGATCTGAGGTTCTCTCACTTTAATTAAAAGGTAAACAGGTGTGTGATTATTTATGTAAATAGAACCAGGAGGGGCCATGATGTGTTCATTTCCCCCTTTGAGATTGTGATTGTACCTTGTTTATGTATGTTTGCTCTGATTGGTTGGTTTTACCTCAATGTGTCAGAGCTGTTAGCCGTCATGATAAAGGTCTGAGTATTTTTGTATTATTTATAAATCCATGATCACTGAGAGTGTAACGATATTAACGCTGCAGAGAAAGCAACAGCGGGCGAAACAAAACTTTGATTTTCATCTTCTGGTTTCTTCACAAGAGACTCTTCATCCAGTCATCACACCATTATCCCTGATACAGCTCGCTGCTCTCTTTCCCTTGATGGCGTGTTATTATGACTTGGTTTTATGATACTTCATCTACACTTGATGCTCAGAATAATGCTGTAAAGATTTGGTTTTGGTGTCCGCCCTGCCCAGGAGAGCAGCTCTCAGTCGTCTCTGTGGCCTCATTACGGCCCACCTGAAGGGATAACTGGGACCAGATATTGACTTCATGCTCTCATTGGGCTTTCAGATCGATCTCACGATACTGCGTGTGTGTGTCTGTATCTGTGTGAATACTGCCTTCGACCACACTAGGACCAATTCTGTGATCCCCCCTCCCGGCCCTCACAGTGATAGCATTACAGGCAGATAGCATCTGATCTGTTAGCTCTCCACTGAAGGACTTAGCAGAACCGTATGTGAGGATAAAGGGGTGCAGAGCTCAGCTTAACTTTATTTGTTTTGCACTGTTTATACAAATATGGAGCATAAGGTGCGTCAAATAAACTGTTGGAGGATTAGGTTTGCAAAATTCCGGGAATTTTCAAAGTTGGAAACTTTCCATGGGAATTAACGGGAATAAACCAGGAATTTACTAAATTGAAGGTTTGCTCTTAATAAGGAACTTAAATATAGTTGGGGAAAATGTATTTAGCATAATCCTGATTAAAACAACCAGATTTCATGCAAGTACAATTTAATATCTGTACTTTTCCTCAATCACATGCACAGAGCACACTGCTTACTGCAGGGCTATTGAGACCACGCCCCCTACATGCACTGTGCATTCCTCCATCACATGAAGCACAGATGATTTCTAGAATCCTGCAGAGGCTAGGCTTGAGAAGCTTGAGAGAAGATGCTTTTTTATCTGCATGTTGAATGGGACTTTTTTGGAGGGAGAGCGTCTCTTTTCATTTAATATTTTGAATGGGGCTTTGTTGGGATTGCATTTTTGATCATTTTTGAGTGAGTTGGGAGAGGGAGATAAGTAATATTTAACTCAACATTCATGTTTTTGTTCTTCGATAAAATAATTGATTGTTCAATAAAATATTTAACACTTGATACAGTTCTACTTACAAATACATCTGTTTTAATTGTATTATTTTGGTTCTCAGTTAATTCCTATTAATTCCCATGGAAAGATTCCAATTTGGAATATTTCCAAAATTCTCCATCTTAACTTCCCATGGAATTTTACCAGAAACTTTCCACCCCTTTGCAACCCTATGGTGCATTAGAATCAAACTTGCAACAGAGTATACAATTTTGAAGGTCTTGTAGAATTACCAAAATAAAAGCATGAAATGTTTTAAATTAATAAAAAGAAACCTATAAAAGTTGAATTGAGAGGTACATTTTTTAAAAAAAGAAAGATTTGGGTTACAGTATTACTCCAAATCAAAAGCAAGGTTTACATTTACGGCCAAGATAGAGAAAATTATAGACCTTAATGATTTAGTTGAACATCAACTTAAACATCTTTGATGTGTGGAGCAGCGAGGTCTTAAGCAACAAGTTACATCATTAACTTTTCTCCCTTTGAGAGGAGATTCTGGCTGCATCATTCTAGTCTTGATGTAGTTTTCTTAATGGGTTTTTAGCTAGTTAGATAAAAAGAGAATTACAATCCATTTGTCAGAATCTTCGTCAGTCCAACTCGAGCAATGACGTCTCCTTTCCTCTGTCTCTTCCAGCTTTCGTCGGAAAGCATTTCCCCAGAGAGAAAGACGTGTACCGGAGGCTGAAGGAAGTGCCCGACAGAGCTTTGGCCACCAGCGGATACTCGGAGATAAACCTGGCCAAACTCTTCCAGGCCTTCACCTCCTTCAAGTGAAACGACGCACAGACACATCTGTAAAGACGGCTTCAAGACATCAGACTCACTACGGGGAAATTACTTGACTACAGCAGCTCTCTCTGATCCCTCAGATCATCTCTGAACCTAATGGGCTCGTTACATGACTTAAAACCCAATCACACCCTTTAACCCCCCTCCATTCTCTTCGTACAGACACTACGCACTCACACACACTTGTGACATGACCCCTTCACCCTGACTCTGTATGGTAAAAGGAGGGGATGGCAATCATACCTAAATAACAGCCTATTGTGTGTGTGTGCCCAGTGTGTGTGTGTGTGTGTGTGTGTGTGTCTGTCTGTGTCTGTGTGTGTGTGTGTGTGTGTGTGTGTGTCTGTGTGTGTGTCTGTGTGTGTCTGTGTCTGTGTGTGTGTGTCCGCGTGTGTGTGTGTGTGTGTCCGTGTGTGTGTGAAAATGATTTATCCTCGGAGCAGCCAGTAAACTCCAAAAAGCCGCTAATTAGCCAATGATAGTGACCCGGGCCGCTAAGACCGCTGGATGCCCTGCAGCGATCGGACACTTGTTCTGATTACCACCATTCATCCCAAGTGTGTGCGCCTGTGTGTGTGAGATCAGAGGATGAAAGGGAAGAAGAAGAGGAGGATGCAGGGCGAGGAAGGCCACACGATCAGCTCTCTCACTCTTTTGTCTCCGTATTGAACAGCTGATCTTCTTCTCCTCCATCACCACTGTTTAACTGATGTCATTTCAGACCCTTCTCTCTCTCCCTCCCTCCCTCCCTCCCTCCCTCCCTCCCTCCTCTGATAACTGTGTTTTAACGCCTGTCATGTTCTATGTGTTTGGCTTGTATCGCTCAGGTCGGTTTATGTAATGAATTTGTAATGACTTGAATATTTTGTATCTCGTATTTTCATATTAAATCTGTTTGATACTGAATCCTTAATAAAAACTTCAATGTATTAAATATTTGTCCTCTTTTATTTCTTCTTTTATTTCAGGTGTAAGGATATCTTAAGGTATTTTAATGATTACTGTCAGACGACAGTGTCATGACATGGAAGTGAAGTTTCTAAAGATAATTTGATGAAAATGAATTCTTTGGGAGTGTTTGTGTAAATCAAGTATCACTTTCCTTCAAACTCCACTGTTAGTTTTATTTAATGTGTCAGACTTCCATCATTGTTCATCACCACTCTCGATACCCACTGTGCTCTAACATTATCATGAACTCAAACATTTTCCTGCTGTAATCAATCAATCAATCTTTATTTCTAAAGCACCAAATTCCAACAAATGTTCTCCTCAGACTCTTTACCAACAGAGCAGGTCTCGACCATACTCTATGTTCTATTATTAACAAAGACCCAACATCAAGACAGGATCAGATCCAGTCCCATTTTGCAGACAGGACTCAGTCTGATCTCATCTTAATCCACCATGAGCAGAGCACTTTGCAGCATTTAGCAAGTTACAGTGGCAAGGACAAACTTCCTTTAACAGGCAGAAACCTCCAGCAGGACCAGACTCATGTTAGACACACATCTGCTGAGACTGAGTTGGAGAGAGGGATGATGGTGAAATAAAGAACCCTGGTGTTATTCTGCAGCTGTACATTATTTTCTATTCTTTAAGATCCTGGTTAATAAAAACAATTAATTAAAGTCACAAAGTATCCATAAAACAAAAATACAATAGCAGCTAACTATAAATATCAAAAATGAAAATGAAAAAGGAATGAATGCATCCTATCAAATAATCAATAAGTAACAATAAACAACAAAATAATGGAAACAAAAACAAAATTGTCATAAACTTGTGGCACCAAAATCAATAAAACAAAATGTTTCAAAACAGTGATTACATAATAACATCTAAGAGAAATTCATCAGTCTGTGTTTTAGCGACTTTTTGATAGATCATCTGTTTTTAATCTGTCTCATGATGCATGATATTCCAGGCAGAGGAACCTCTAAAAAGAACAGTTCTCACCAGTTCTTGGACCTGATGTTAGCAGGTAACAAGTGCTTACTTGATGTGTTGTAAACCAGAATATTTTAGTTTGTCATGTAAGGAATGTGATAATCCCTAACAAACATATCCTCAGGGCATCAAGTTATACTTGACAAATATTTAAAATATGTGGCACACAGGTTTGGCTGAATGGGGAAGTGATGCGCCCCATGCAGAGAAGCTACGGTCCTCAAAGTGGGCGGCGCTGGTTTGAGTCCAACCTGCAGCTTTTTGCTGCATGTCATCCCTCTTTCTCGTCACAGTCTCCTGCTCTGTCCACTGACCTGTCCTCTCAATGAAGGCACAAAAGCCCCAAAATAAAAGCTTAACATCATATACCTTACCTCAATAAATCTTTGAAAAGACAAACACCAAAAGTGAAGTGTGACATCTTCGCAGCCACAACCTGAAAATGTTTACTAGTGTTCAGAAACACTTCACTGAGCCACATGTCTGCACTGAGTGACCAGCATGTTCACAAGTCACCATAAAATTAAGTGAGCACACACACATTGTTCTGCTGTTACACTGACTGGTTAAACAAATGCCGTAAATAGTCCTCAACAAAACACAAAGGGCGTCAAATGTTAATCAAGCATCCTTCTGATCTATTTACCAACACATTCAGAAGAACAGACCCCAACAATCAGCTGATCCAACAACTAGAGTGAAGCCAAAACCTGTCAGTGTATTTAATTCATGTGACATAGATCTGTACTCTTTGGATCAGTGAAGCACAAGTTTACCAACCTAACCATACACCAGACTTACAGATGCTCTACAACTGCTTCAACTTTTCACACTGTGGCATGCTTTCTATCTGCACACTTGAGCTAATCCAACAAGTACTGTCCTTCTGAAACTTTAATTAATCTCATGACTTCTTTTGAAAACACCAAAACCAGTTATGATCCGGTCTTATCAACAAGTAATATCTATGTGGTCCAGGCCTTATAGCCTTTTAGGATGCATCTCCATCACTGTATAAAAACAATCCACTGAGTGACAAGTTTACATCGACTCATGTGCTCTTACATTACCATGAACCTGTTGATGCCACAGACTCACTTGTACATTCATGTTTGTAATTCTGTGTCTGAAACCCCCTCCTCCAAAATAAACTAAAATAAAAACAGCTGTTTCAGGAAATCATCAAGCTTCTTCAAAGAACTTTAGTGTGGCAAAATGGCAACACAAAAAAAAACATAGTGCAGGGGTTCCCAAACTTTTCAGCTTGTGACTCCCAAAATAACAGTCTCAGAGACTGGCAACCCCTGCTGTCACTTGAGGTCCTTATACCCAGTTCACAGTTAGCCAATCCATTATGACAAAGGATAGAAGCAGAGAAGAAATAATCTTTATGTTCAGACTAAGGCAGGGAGTCGACAATGATTGGTGAGCAGATGACAAAGGATGTCCTCAAGCACCTGTGAGTCTTGTAATGGCCTAAAGCTTAACTTCATCTAACAGCCGATCCATGTGCACATGTTGCTGTTTTCTTTGTTGCAGTACACTGACATCGACTGATACTCCTTAATCTGTTGTAGTCTCAGAGGTCATGTGATGGAGAGAAGCAGAAAAATAACAAACCAGTTTTTATTCCCATGGTTTTATTGAAGGTTAAAGTACATATACTTTAATGGATTGAATGAGCAATTTTAAATGATTCAAAATGTTTCTTATTTTGGAAGACATCTCGCAACCTCTTCATTGGTGTCTTGTGACCCCCTACCGGTCCCGACCCCTATATTTGGAACCACTTCCATAGTGCATAATTGTTCATTGTGAGGCAGGAAGCATCTTAGAGCACATGATGCAACCATACTGAAAACATGCTCTGACGTTAACTCACAGAAAGACCTAACTAGGACGGCGGATGAGTCATGCTGATGTAAAATGCTTTGTTGTCACATCTGCTGCTTGCAAAAAAAAATGTTCATTTAAGTCTGATTGTGTTTTTTCACTTCTAAGTAGGATGAATGATGTTGATCGCTCCCCCTTTCTGGTGAGTAAGTTGGGGATGCATGATAAAGTTTTTTTTAATTTTAATTTCAAACTCAGACATGAGTGCTATCTTTTGGCCTCCAGGGTTACCCTCTGCATGAAGGAGGTGATCTGTGATTTATTGTCCTGATACAAACAAATGAAAGTCGTCTTCATGGACTGGTACAATGTAATATGTTAGTATGGTCTCATGCTCGATGTTTTTCCATATAGTCCCAGTAAACACCATACTTACCTCTGCTGTAGTTAAAGTTCAGTCTGTAACTCGCTCCATGAAGTGTTTCACCATTTTCCTCCAAGAATTCTCCTTTTGTGTTAATACAGGGAGGGATTTTTTTTTTACTCCATCCTGCCGCGTGCATTTCCATAAACACTGCACGCCTCACAAATCACTTCAAACCACTGTGACTTGTGAAGGCAACCTTAAGTGGGCTGAACACTTAAACCATGATTCACTATGCAATGGATAGAACATGCTGTGTGTGTGAGAAAGTGTCTCGCTGCATTTACAGCCTATTGCTCATAACTTTACATATTTATTAAATCATATCAGCTCCACTTCTTCTCCCACATCAGGCTGTTTTTGCTTTGGATTTAATCAGTAGATGCAGGCCTGCTTTTCCCACTAAACCAGGCTGCAGCTTTCTCAAGTGAGGGCCCCGTTTTGTCCTCCCAGTTTGGACTCAACCCAGTCAATTTGAGTCCCCCTGCATTAATTCGACCCTGCTAAGCTAATAAGGTCGAACAAGTCTCTTTGTATTGTCGTGTTAAGCTTTATTGCTTGTCGTTTTGACCAGCGATAGACAAGGTAGGCTTTGATGAGGGAATTAGTCCCCTATTCTGTCCCTGTTATTCATGGCGCGGAGGAACATACAAGCAGCAGAGAGGGTGTCAAAAGGAGAGCTGGTCCTATTGCAAAGTGTCTCCCTTGTTGGAGCTGAAAGGGCGGTTATGAGACGATAAACCGCTTAATACACTGAGCTAATTGGATGAGAGCAAGAGAGACGGGGAATTAAGGGGCGATCCGAGAGGGGAGCGGAGTGCCATGGCCCGGCTATTCAGGTCTTTCATTGGGGCCGGTTCTCCGCCTGAGGGGGGAGGAAAGAGAGAGAGTGAGTGAGGGGGAGTGTTAGGCTGTTCATCAAAGCGCCTTTTAGAGCGCCTCTCCCGGGGACTGAGTGAGGGACTGATCCGGCTGAGGCTGTGGAGTGATTGGGTCTATTCTCTCTTGGTGCGCGGACGCGGTGGGAGAAACGAGGTCCGGGGGAATCCAAATCACAGAGCCAAATCAAGTCCAGCAGCTCGAGGGAGGAGGAGGAGGAGGGGGGTATAGGTGGAGGGAGGGATGGCGATGATGAAAAATGGGCACAAGTCAGTGGGAGGACATTTTCTGGACACCTGGGTTAACCTGTGAGAGAGGGGGGCGGAGGAATGAAGGCAAAGCGCATTGACACGAAATCATGTATAAATGTTGTTCCTTATTGCAATGTGCAAGAAAACACCACCTGATTGGACCGAATTTATTTAGGCTGTTTTATTCTCTTTAGATAAACATCCATTATATTGATCATTCATGCAATAAGAAGCTTAATCCCACATACAGGCCTGTCTTAAATGAAAGACCACACATCCAACAAGTGTGACTTCATAAACCCACAGCTGTTGCCCTGCGACAGCATTTCAATTTTCTCGCCTTTTTGCGCTGCAAAGAAAAGTTTAAGCCTCGCGCCCAGCAGGTCACCCACCTCCCGGCATTCCCCAGATATTAGGGACAAATTGGTTTGCCATTCATTAGTTATATTCACAATAAGATTAAAACCTCCCCGGACAATGTCATCAAACCCCTGTAGGGCCACGCAGAAAAAATACACACGCTCCAATGCGCTTGAGCAAAAGAGGAATTTCATAAAACATCACACATTGTGGATGATGGAAGCTGCACAGGAGAAAATTGCTATCTCTTTATTTTTGGTCTTTTTTTTGTCTTGTATTATGCTCCTAAGAGCAGCTGGGTGACTTTGTGCGTGTTTGGATAAATTAATGCGCTGAAAAATCTCTCCATCAGTCCCTTATCTGGATCTAATTCCGGCTTGTTTGGACTAAATTGAGTGATTAACAGGTGTAAGACCTCGCGAGACCTGTAAAACAAGAGGAACAAGGGAGAGGGGGTGTTCGCAGATGCAGACAATAATGTGAAAAAGAAGTGGGACTACTTTAATCCGCAGGGTAATTTCACGCGATTTGGTCGGGCACCATAGCTGGGTCAAACTGAGGAGAATGAGCATTGATTGCTGTAATGGTTCTGCATTAGTTGTGAGATCCAATGCAGATGGGGATTTAACTCTCCGGTTTGTGTGTGTGTGTGTGTGTGTGTGTGTGTGTGTGTGTGTGTGTGTGTGTGTGTGTGTGTGTGTGTGTGTGTGTGAAAGCCGTTTGATGAAGTGGTTTGTTACTTCATTAATGACAAAGAGGACTCGCTTCCATCGACACGGTATTACAGATGTTAGGACCAATTTAGCGCCTTTAAAGGGTCTTAAAGGAAGTTTTGTGACGGACCCCCCAGATAAAGTGGGCGACCTAATTGAAAACCCCTCTCCTTTGTCGCGAGCTTCACATGTTGGGGATTAAGCTCATGAATATATGGTCAGTATTTTGTCAACTGCGCTGAAGAGGAAAGACGCACGCAGCGCGCGGGATTACGCATCTAATACTTGTTCCATTCAGGTGCAGCATTGCGCCTCTTTATGCGCTCTGCAGCGACAAATTCTTCTTCTTTACACCACACAACCTGTGAATGAGTTTTTATTCCAGGCGGCTAGTTGTCTAATTTAGGCTTATAAGCATTTTATCATCAAATAAATGATATATAAGACAAAAACACAATTTATTCATAACACCTTTTATTAATATTTCTATAGTATTCTATTTCACATTGTTTTATTTCCTGGTTTAGGCCTATGTGAGTCCTAAAGGAATTTGAAATAATAATAAAAATTAACTCATTTAACCAGTGTAATTTATTCAAATTAGCATTGTTAAACCAGGAAACTTACAAACACTTAAAAAGAAAAAAATAACTTTCCTTCACTCAGTTCCTCCAGGGGCAAATTTGACATAAATAATCATCTAAAAAGCTAATAATTCATAAACACAGGTGAAAGTCTACACAGGGCAACATTCATTAAACACTACACTGAGTGCAAATGATCTCCTGAAATATACACGACCTTATTTTCAAAATCATCCCTTTTTCTTGTACTTTTTTTTCTTTTTACACAGTATGTACAGTTTTCTTTCACACAGTCAGGTCATTAGAGACACACAGCTCAGATCCAAACTCTGCTCGCATGTCTGAGGAGTCAGACTTGGCTGAAATGCCACTGCTGTCAAAATAAAAAAGGATAGGATGGGTCTTAAATTGCAGCAAATGTACAAAAATCTAAATTGACTCTGGTTTGATTCAGAGATTAAAAAAACATACGGGCTAAAACAGTGGCATCGCCGAGTGTGTCTGGTAGACAGGCGAGCATGCAGAGGAGTCTGGCTTGTGGAGAAGGCTATGGAAGGTCTATGGACAGTTTTTCCTTTGGTTCTGGGGGGGTTTGTGGGGAGGGGACCTCCTCCAACGCGCCTTTATTACAGATGCAGACCGGCTCAGCCCACATCAATGCATACAGATTAAGCAGAGTTAATGTTGAGCACTCGAGTTGTCCACATTTTGAAGTAGCACAAGAATCCTTTCTGAGAGTCCGGGTTCCCCTGCAGTTCTTCTGCTTTTGTGCATGTGTGTGTGTGTGTGTTTGTATTTATGTGTGTGTGTGTGTGTGTGTGTATGCGCTTGTGTAGACCTACAGATCCCTTACTAAAATAAAAGCTGCTGAAATATTCTGTTGCAAGCTAAAAATTCTGTTTTTGAAATATTACTGCAATGTAAAATTGATCTGGGATCCAAAATACTTCCAAATAAATAACTGTCATTAGAACTGATGTATTATCGTTTGGGTGGCATCTAAACTTTTATAACTGTCACATCTGAAATCTTTAGTAGAAAGAGACTAAAATCTGATAAATTATCAAAGAGAACAATATTTCCTTTTTAATGGAGCAAAGCAGAAGCTCAAAGTGGCATCACATAAAAACACTGAAGTGCAATCACATCATCTGTACTCCAGTAAATGGTTTTCCTTATTGACAGTGTACTGAGTGATTTGTATTGTAGGTAGTCTTTGATAGTTAATATGAATTAAATGGGGCAAAATTCAAGCTCAAAAAATGTTTAAAATAGATATTTTCAAATATTAATTTTGTGTACGAGTAGTTCAAGTATTTAAAAATAATTTGTCCTCTGATTCAGAAAAGGTGTGTGTGAAGTGTAAAGCAGTGTAACAATGGCTGTAGTTAACTCTCTCACACACACACACACACACACACACACACACACACACACACACACACACACACACACACATTGTTTTATGTTGAAGCCAGTGCGCTTTTCAATTTGGTCGTGCTATTTTGTCGGGGAAACATGAGGTAACAGGGACGTTGGACATGGGAAAAGGGGACATCAGCCTCCAGAGGTATGAGTGGGTTTTGGGAAGGAGGAGGGGGGTGTGTGGGTGTCATGGAATGGGACGTGGGCCCGGGACAGGGAGGCCTACAGCTGGTGTCGAGTGTTCAGCACACCTCCTTCCCTGCGGCTCCAGTAGGCAAGATGTTCAGCTGGGTGAGCTGAGCCGAGTGTTCCTTGGCCTTGAGGCGCAGCGCGGCGATACTGGAGGCCCTGCGGTCTGCTGAGGAAGAGGAGGAAGAGGAAGTTGATGAAGGGTCAGGAAGGACAGGTCCCGCGTGGGAGGGGTTCTCTACAGGTGGGGCGGGCTGACGAAGGAGAGCTGCGGCGGTGGAAGCACTGGTCAGGGGTCCCATACTTGAGAAGAGCCTGAGAGGAGATCGGTATTTAAAAATCTGTAACACTTTTGGATGATTGGCATGTCTGCGATCACCTGTGTTTAATTATTTCTTGAAAGAAAGCCAGATTTGTTTTTCCTTTCTTAAGTCTGGACCATTTTTTGGAGCTGCAATGACTCAGGTATTTTCTGTATAGAAGAGGAAAGCCACTTCCTTTTACTGCCTCTGAAGCTGTCTCAGCTCATCGATTGCATGCTGACTTTCCTCATATAAAAGATAACTCTGAGTTAATGTTGCTGCAGAACACAGAGAAGGGGAGTTGGCTGTAGCATAAGGAGGGTGCAGTGCCACTCCTCACAGCTTGTCTTGCAGAGTCACACGTTTGCTTAATGTGCTAAGATATTTCACAGTGTGATAACAGACCACTGTGAATGTTTAGCAGTGTCATATTAATAATTGGACTCTGTGAGATAAACAGCATTTGCCACAGAGTTATTGGACTTGCAGGGTGTGTTTGTAGTTTAGTATAAGCTTGGCTGCTTCTGTGCATTTTTCATACATACATGAGCTTAAAGGTAAAACTGTCACACTGAGTAGAAAATAAGGCTGAATGTGGAGGTGTACAGGTATAAAAGTAGTTCTGTTGCAGTGTACATAAAAGAACATATTGAAGGATAGAGGCATTCTGTACCTGGGTGTAGCTTACCTGCCAAAGGTGGGTCCAATAAAGGCAGGGTGGCGAAACATGGCCGCTGTACCAAGGAAAGTGCCCAAGCCTAGTGGGGTGGCCAAAGATGGAGCCGCGCCATTATGAGGTGGAGGGGCCAGACCTGGGAAGGCGGCAGCTGCAGCTGCAGCCGCTGTCCAGGCGGACTCAAGGGCGGGGTGAGGGTGATGAGGGAAGGGCCCTCCCTCCAGGTAGTGGCTGAGAGGGTGGCCTGCTGCCAGGGCGCCAGGGAAGGGGAGGCCTGACGGGTGGGCCTGCACACCGGCCTTCTCACGCTTCCTCCACTTGGCTCTGCGGTTCTGAAACCAGACCTGAGGAAAGAAGGAAGGTTGAGTAGGAGCAAAAGTTTCACATTTTCTTTTATGTAATTAAATTACATTAATTAATTATGGTTATTTAAATAAAATATTACAATAAGGTTTAAAGGCGAATTCAATATGTAAGTCTGCTTTTTTGTGTGCAAAAGGAGACCTTTCATCTCCTCAACTCTGCTGCATGTTGTGTCAGAGCAGTCTACTAGTTGTCTGCTTCAGGTGGTGGCCAACAGGCGGAAAGTCAACGGTAATTACACGCGAGGTAAACCCTGCCGCTCACGGTCCTTTAAATCTACTTTCTGTCTAATTAACACCCCTCCACCCCCTCACTCCTCCACCCTCCGTGTCCCAGTGGACGGGCTTCAGGGTTGGGGGGGAGAGATAATTAAGAGCCGTGTTAACAAAAGATCCAGAAAATTACCGCTGAACTGGCTCCAATAACAATTAATGCGCTTTAAATTAAATTCTTAAGAGATGTAGAACAAGTGACTTCCATCCCGGAGAGTATTTAACTTTCCCACGCATCCTCTGCTGGCCAGTTTGCTCTGCAGACGCACAATGAGCAAAATGTCAACATGAGGAAAGTGATTGAACAGGGCGAGCTTGAGCGACACACATTATTCCCAGAGGACTGTTTAGCATTACACAGCCCCTCGGGAATTTATGAGTTTTTATCACCTCCCTGATGGCGCCCGTTAAGTGATTTGTTCACCTACGGCCCCCTTAAAGAGACATCTGTTGTTTTACCGTGGGCCATAACCCTCGCGGAGCTTTCCACCGTGTTTGAACTGTCTCTCTGGTTATGAGGCCGAGCTTTCGACATGCAAGACACGCTTTCAGAGCAGAGCAGAAAAAAAGAGGGGGGAGGAAAGGGGGGAGCAAACACCTTTAATGGTCTCTCATTCGCTCCCAAGTGCAAAGCATCGGATCAATGCAGGTCTATTGCAATCACATAATGGGAAATCAAATAGCATTATCCCTCCCCTCTTTCTTTCTTGCCCTCCCCTCCCTCCTTTCCTCCATCTCTCACATGTTTTTACGCACACACACACACCTCTTCCTCGCCCCCCTCTCTCTGTGTCTGATGGGAATTCAAACACCATCTCATCACCAGGAACATACAGTGTTTGCTCCTGCACTAAGTGAGCTTTTTATGAATCGCCAGCCTCGCCTTAATTGCCACTAAAACGTCCCACGTCCGCGCGTAATAACATTCAATAACAGGAAAGACCTTCCCCGCGCGGCGCACGAGGCCATTTAACACATTTTAACTGTAATAAATTACTGCCTCAAATTGGCCTGTAATCGTTGATCCTCAATCAGTGACGCATATCACCGGTTATTATCCAGCAGGGACTTTTTATAGACGACATAAAACATTAAAAGGTTCTTGCTTTCCTCCCAAATTTGATTTACTAGCTCCCTTTTTTAAAATCTCAGATAAATAGAGAGGCACTTACTTGCACGCGGGCCTCAGTGAGATCCAGCCGCATCGCGAGCTCTTCTCTGAAAAGAATACAAAATAAAAGAGAGGAAGAAAAGATTTAAGGTTACAGGCCACAGTTTGGAAGCAAAGCAGAATAGTTGTTTGTCCCCTCCGGTTGTTCACTGTCAACAAAAGACGACAGAAATAGGCTTGATTTTTTTTCATGTGCTGCAGAAAGACGCCATATAGCCATATTCTATTTTCCCTGTCACAGATGGGTAGAAATAGGCCCTAGTGATTGTTAGATTTTTTTTTCCATAGCACAGGCCTGTCACTGTAACAACATAATGGGGGAAATAATGACATCTAAACTAGCCTGCCACAAAGCAATCGACGCTGCCTTCAGCTGCAAGATGGGCCTGCAGTGGAAATTAGACCTACAAGTCGCCTAAAGGTAAATCGATTGGAAAATATTAATAATCTCGATGGTGAAAAAATGTGTATGAGGCAAGGTCATACTTCAACAAAAAATATGTATTAATTATTAAAAAATAATTTGCTTTAATTCTATCTAAATAGGAATTTTATTCAATGTCCTATTGCAAGAAAAAAACCTCAAAATGTAAGCTTTTTTTTTTTTAAATGTTTCCACCTGCTTTAAAAGCATCTGCATTTTTTCCTTCTCTCACTCTGTTTTTCTTCACGTGTTTACACCTGCCCTTGGGCTGGAAAATGTTGTTTTCAGTATTCAGTTGAGTGTATTCAGTTTCATGTTCAGCATGTAACTTGATCCGCGTTGGTTAATTTTTCCTCCTGGAATAACTCCGCAGTCCTCAGTTTCTACTGCAGCGGATACAGGTAACAAAACGTCTCCATTGTTAGCACTTACAGGCCTTTTGTGTTCACTAATGCACGGCACGGCTGCAGCTGTAGTGTTGGGGCATTTCTGACGTGTGATGCACTGTGTGTCCATAAAGAAGTGTGGAATTACTGCAAGTGATTCTGGAAAATTTTAACGGGGTCGGGAAGTGGGTCCTTCAAAAATAATTGCAAATTATAAATAAAATGATTTAAATCACCACTTCAATGTGGAGTTCGCAGATTGAACCTTACATGCTTAATCGGGTTCTGAGTCTACTTTTAATGTTCTGCAATGATCACGATGATAAAGTTAATTGCTTAAAAACAGGCCTATAATATTTATAATAATGTGGCCTGATTGAAAAATAGCTAAATTAGCAATGAAGTGCATGTAAATTAAAATTAAAGGCCTCGTTGTTGTGCTTGCATTTATTTAAAAAAAAGTATAATTATTATAATAAAAGAAGGAAAGTATTTCGATAATGATATCTCAAGTTAAGCACAATGTATACAAGGTAAAGTAACAGAAAATGAAGAAATATGTATCAGCTGTAATAAATAAATAAAGGTCATTAAATGTGGAACAATAATTGAAATAGTGAGAATAGTTCATACCTGGTGAAGACGTCGGGGTAGTGTGTCTTCTGGAAAGCTCTCTCCAGCTCTTCCAGTTGATAACTGGTGAATGTAGTCCTGTATCTTCTCTGCTTCCGTTTCAGCATCCCTTCCTCCGAGTCACTGCCCGCCGACAGACACACGCTGTCCTCCCCGTCCCTCACGTCCCCATCCCCGGCGTTCAAGCTCTCCCTCTCCTCGTCCTTCGGGGACAGAGCGGCCGCGTCCCCGCAGCTCTCCTCCTTCCCCGCGTCCTCCTCGAACTTCAGCGGGCCGAGCTCCACCAGCCCCAGGCTGCCGTCCTCCGAGCCTTCCCCGGGGCTCTGGTCGCCTTCTCCCCTGCTCAGCGACGCGTTCTCCCGGTAGGACTTGCTGCGGCTGATGCTCACCTGTGGAGCCTGGCTGATTTTGAGGCTTTCGCTGGCTTGCTCCAGGAGGAGCCGCTCCCTGTCCAGAGTCTCTGCGTGCTCGTGGAGGTACTTCCCGCCGGGTCCGTACAGCCGGCGGAGCTTTGGTGGCAGGTGCATGTCGGCGCTGAGGGCGAGGGGGTCTTTGGTTGGCCCTGAAGAAGAAGCATCACAAACATGTCAAAATAATGGATAACAAAACCGACCGAGTGAGTACAAATACATTTAAAATATAGATAAATACCCTAAACGTTCTCCACATTTACACTACCTGTGAAGTTTAAAAAATCTCAACTATGAAAATCCACATTATTCCACATGAGAGAGGCTGCTGTTAGCAACAAGACTTTCAGCTCAAAATTACTTGTGTTTTTCTCTCATAATGTCCCGCAAATACAAACCCAGACTTACAGTTTAATAAGACTTCAGAGAGAACTTACTGTCAGCCGTCTTGTCGAGCTCCCCTCTGCCGGGCAGACCCGTCAAACTTTGCGCCCCTATCAGCCGGACCTTACAGGGACTCCGGCGGCCCAGTATGCTGTCTATGCAGTAAGAAGAGAGCAGCGTCGGGGATTTACTGCTCTTCCTCTCGGCCCGGTCGTGGATATCTTCCTCAAACTGACCGCTCATGTCGACGCTTCGGTTCGTCTACTTTCGGTTACGCCTGTCAGTCTCCCACTCTCACCCTCGCGCTCTCTCTCACTCTCTCTCTCTCTGGCGCAGGGTCCGGTGCTCTCTTCTACTCCTTCTTCTTCTCTTCTTCTTCTTGTTCTTCTTCTTCTCCTTCTTCTTTCTTCTCTCCCTTCAGGCCGGTGTGACCACTCACCACCTCCTCCTCCTCTCTCCCTCTCTTCCTCTCTTCTTTCACTCCTCTGTCACACTCCACTCTCAGCTAATGACAGACAGCGGTTTGACTGCCTCGCGCTACGCTCCGGTGTGCCAGGCGCTTCTCAGCTCCACGCGCTCGCTCCGCGTCGTGTGGGTTGTTGTTTCTCCGCCTGATTGGCTCGTGTGTGTGTATGTGGGGAGAGAGGCTGCGCGGAGCTGCTTTATATATTTTACGATTAAAGTTAATTTGAGGGAAAGGTAACAAAACCCGACATGGAGTAGTTATTTTTCTCGGTGGAACGAACTCTGATGTTAAGAAAGCAGAGCACCTTTTAATCAGGTTTTTTTTTGTGGCAGGTTTAATTTTCACCTTTCTTGACGTTTAAGGCCTGTGTTTACAACTATTTTATAGCTCTAAGTGGGACGAGCAAAAATCCGTCAGCACTGCACTGAAAAGCTATGATATTAAAGAGATTTTGGGGTATTTCTCCACAAGCACCGGTTTTCTTTACTGCACTAATGAAGTGAAACACTGTAACCATAATGCAATAACCATCACAATGACTTCTGGGCACTCCGAACATAATAGAAGAAAACGACAATGTTTTATTATAAACACTTTGACGGATGACAAGTGGGGAAAATAAACAAGTTATGGTTGAACAACAATTTGCTACTTTACTTTCAGGGCCATTTTCAGTGCCCATTGCACTGCCAGACTGTTCTGGCTAACTGGACATGGGACAGTTAAAGTGGGGCTGGTATATGTTTGTTGTAGACCTTGTATTTGTTCTTTTATGACTGCTGTAGCAACATGCCCTTCGTACTGCAACAAGTCAGAGTGTCTGCTGTTCAGTGTGGCAGTCTTCATTCACACTTATGACATTAACAGTGCTGTAATGTCTCTATTTCCACAGGATGTTCATTCTTTATCTAAACCCTCTTTTTAAGGACACACGTAATAATTTAATATAATTTATTCTGTTCGGATAATACAAAAAGATAACACTGTCGTTATAATATTGTTAGTCCTATAGTGCCTAACATCTATAGTATAGTATCCTAGCGTTATAAGCAATTCTAGCATATTATTGTTATTATTTATCTTATATAAAGTGCGTTTACTAATAATGATAGTAATTATAGTAATATTACTATAAAAAATATAGTGAATATTTTTTAAATAAAATATATTACCAGAACGACTTAATTTTGAACTGTAAACAAATATTTTATTAATAAATGCAAATAATAATCGACATTTTGAAAGAAAATGTGATCACCATTATCTAAACGATTTTTATTTCAGTACCTACAAAGTGTTTCGATGGTGTACATTTTTTTCTATTTTTCAGAACGTTAAAAACTATCCCTGGAATCCAAATACCAAGTTAAAAAAAGAAATCTGGCACGGAGTTTGTGTTCAACCCAAAACAGCACCTGCAAGAGCCAAGCATGTCAGAGACTGAGTCACACAGAAACATCAACATTTTTAACCAAGACTGTTTGCAGCATTAAATAAATATATTTATACTTTAACAGAAAAAGTTGATCTATCTATCTATCTATCTATCTATCTATCTATCTATCTATCTATCTATCTATCTATCTATCTATCTATCTATCTATCTATCTATCTATCTATCTGTCTGTCTGTCTGTCTGTCTGTCTGTTTATCTGTTTATCTGTCTGTCCGTCCCTCTGTCTGTCTCTCTGTCTGTCTTCCGTCCATCATATTGCTGCTCTCTGTTGGAGTTACAGATGGACTTAAAAAAGTGCTGGTGGCGCGCCGGTGATGAGACTGCGCGCGGGAGAGCCGGTGGATGGCACGCGGGGGACTCCTGCGGGGAGAGGGGGAGAGATGGAGCGATGGATCGAGAATGTAATTTTAAATGAAAGTCTATTTAACCCGCTGTGAATGGCATGACCCTTATCCTCGCCTCAGAGCCCATCACTGTTAAAAGGATCATTTTCAGAATTCAATCCAAAAACTTCAGCAAGCTGCAATTTACTCTCTCCTTCCCCCCCAGCCCTCTCTCTCCCCCTCACTCTCTCTTCCTCCCCACTCCGTTATGTATCTGCCCTGGCTGGAGCATCGCAGAAACCGTGAAATAACAATAAAATATAAGTCCAGAAAATTGTACAAGTTATTTTTCTTCTTTTATGTGTTTTTTTTTTTTTTAAAGGTATAGCTTTATGACCTTTTGGTGATTGAAACTGGAATAAGAGCGCCATTGATCTGTTTAGTTAAGGTGCAGGCCGCTTATAGATTTACCTCAGTTTTCAACTCTTCTCAATCGAACAGCCTCACAAAAATAACCAATAGAGACACTATGTGATGTCTGCAGAAGTAGCACTTAAGTATAGATTTAACACTGTTCTGACTGTATTAACCCGTCTGGTAAGTCTCTCTTCGTTGAGCTGTTTTAATTCAGGTGCAATAATCTGTCATGTTTGTCTTCTGTCTATATAAAACATGCTCTCACATTATTATGGGCAGGCTGTCGGTGTCAGATTTAATCCATCCGCAACTTTCCTCGGTGTCACAAACTTCCGAGCTTGTTTATTTGCACGCAAATCAATGTAATGAGCGTAATAACAATATAAAATGTTCTGCCTTTTCCTGCGCGGTCACAAACAGACGTGCGTAATACAGACGGGTATTTAGAGTCGCTCTGTAATTTGGGGGCCACAATTTGATTCATTTATCCGCACTCTGTTATTAACCCTGTGGAAAAAGAGATGTCAGCCGCCATTTCAGCCAGCAGGACATCCGCGCTTTGTTTAAATGCACTAATTACGCGCATACATTAGAGGAGGGGGGGACGGAATAGTCAGAGCGCAATTTTCACATTTTCAATTTTCCGTCTGTTTGACGTGCAGGTGAAGAGATGGCGGAGAGAGGCCGCCTTCATGTTTCTGCACAACTTACACCGCCTACTCTGTATTTGCATAACATCCAGGGTTGATGATATCCTGGGGAAACACCAGGATGGAAGCTGTTTGTGTGTTTCCAGCTCACGTACTGCTGAAGAGTACGACAAAAAAACAACAACAACAGGCCTTTGAGGGCTTTTTGGTTTCATGCACCTTGTCCTCCTACTTAAAACAAATCCAAATTAACAGGATGGCTTTTGCATTAAGAAATATGCTAGAATACTGTGATTTGAAGCTTAATCTTTAGTGATACAAATTGTCTGATCTGACTTTGCAATCCATAGCTCAGCCTCTTCAGTAAAGGCCAGGAAAGTGATCCAGATGAAGTCCATCATTTTGGAGCAGCAGACTGTATTTTGCCTTAAGGGTCATTCAACTGGCGCCATCTGCTGGAGGAAACAGAAAACTGCTCTGCTCTGATCAGGTAAGGACTAATATATGAGACAGAAAACACATCTGACTGCAAGGCTGTTTGGATGTATTTACTTCTTTGTAGTTTAACTTAAATCATCATGTAAAGAACATTATATTCTTTGTGCATGCTCAGATATGCCTGTTGTGACTTAAATCTTTGTTGTCCTACAAGTGTGCCCCCATGCAACATGTGCAACTGCTGATCCACAACGTGAATAAACTGGCTTGTGGCCTTGGTGACTAACCCACATCTTCCATCCGTCTATCCATCCATCCGCGCGCCCTGCTTAATTGGACACTTGCTCTCCTTAAGAGGCCGAGCAGGAAAAGAAGGAAACAAGTAAGGAAGGAAGATAGAGAGGAGGAGAGAGAGAGAGAGTGTGTGTGTGTGTGTGTGTTGGAAGGGGTGGGAGGCTTTTAAGGCGCGCGTAAGCAAAGTTAATTAGCGGTTATTAACAGCCCGCATAATGAGAGCGAGAGGGAGTCAATTTAATGACTTTGTTAGCGCGGGTTCAGAGCGACAGGCGATGATCGAAACAACAAAGGCGAGCGCGCACGCAGCCATCAGCCGTAATTTCCAGCGGTAATGCGGTCTGATCAGAAACAAAGGGTTCTAATTTCGTTCAACTGACTCGATAATTTGTCCTTATGTAAGGAAAATAATTAATGACTTAATGCTTCAACAGAAGGAGCTTTCTTTTTGGGGAGGGGGGCTCTTTCGGATGCCTCGTTTGCTGGAGAAGGTCGTAAGGGAAATCAATTTCGAGGCCTGTAATTATTTACATCATGAATTTAAAACGTGGACGTGTGCAGACGAGTGAGAGTCTATTAGGAGAGGAGAGGAGTCTCCAAATCTTCCTCCATCCAACAAATTGTGTGTCGCAACAAATAAGCCACTTCTATGATGGTGTATTGCACATTTTTACATTAAAACTCAAAGGAGTAGAAGTAAAAAAACAATGAATGTTTTCAGCTGTGTGTGGGACAAACTTGAATCAAACTAAATGTCATATTTTCCATCAATCATCAGACCAACTCAGGGACTTTGGTGTCAGACGATTATACTTTAGAGCACCCGTGGCTGTACCTATTCCCAACAATATGCTAGGTTATTGTGGCCACTGCATTGCAAAATTATCCTTGGCGCGCGCGTCTTTACGCATGATTTCATCATTCCACAGATGGTTAGAGTCGGAGGAAAGATGTGAGCGCTATTATCGATTGCGAAAGCATGAGCCGCCTGCGGGCCACTCTTGGATTCATGGCAGGTGGAGAGGTCACCCACACCAAGAGCGGCAATTTCACGGCCCCTATTGTCTCCACTGATTACTGCTTTGATCACAGGAATCAAGATCCAGAGACTCTCGTAAAACCTACTACGGAGTGCGGGAGCTCGCGAGCTGAAGAGGTCATCATCATCATCTGCCACATCATCATCATCATCATCATCATCATCATAACCGTCGTCATCATCGTTGCTAGTTGACCATACAAACCTGGGGTGCCGTGTTTTCACAGCCGCGTTGCCCTTTTATTGATTGCGTGCCTTAATTTTAATTCGATTGCGCGAGTGTCAAAAATTCCGCAAGAATCATCCTAGTAATGAGATAATCAAAGTAATATATGCAAATCAGTTATGTTGCCAGCTTATCAAAAGCGGAGTGCCCCCCCTTGAGTCTGAAGAAGTCCATTTATTCAGTTAGTGGCAATACCTTGCGCAAATGGCGCGATGCAAATGACAGTTGATTAGACTAAATTAAGAAGCTCGTTCCTCCCTGACCTTGTCTGAGTTTTATGTAAATTCGTTTTTTCTTGCTTTAATGTGATAAAAGTGCATTTTATTTAACACCATGGCCTTTATGAAGCAGAACAATATTTTCCCTTTGAGAAACAATGGTCAGCCTCAGATAACTCACTGTGTCAATAGCTTGGATGGTCCTCTCTGTTTTCTGTCTGTCTGTCTCTCACAAATCTCAGAGTATCTTGACCCCGAGCAGCTCCCACAGGGACACAAAGTGTGCTGCTCTAACTTCCTTGCTGTGGGGGAGTGTGCCTAGAAGATAGACTTGGTTTGTGTGCCTCCGAGTGTGTGTGTTTACACGATTATGTGTGCTCATGTGTGTACCATAACATATTGTCTTAGGGGGACAGAGAGAGTGCAGTTGAGACTTCCTCTCGGTGGGGTGTGTGGGGCCTGTAGATGGGAAAGGAATAAATCCAATATAGATTGCAGGGCTGCGCTGCCTCCCGCTGGGGACCCTCAGACTTGCAGGCCAGGATCGAAGTGCTTTTCTCCCCCTAAATTGGCCTGAGAGGCCGCAGAGGCAGCCGAGCTACACCCCCAACGCTGGGGCTGCCTACGACCTAATGACGGTGCTGGGGACAGACACACATCTACACATCTATACACACCAAAAACTCACATACAATCATCCCCAGATTGAAATAACATCAGTAACACTCTTGCACACACTTGGAAGAGAAAACCACACAGATATAAACACACCCTCCTCGTTCTCTGATGTTGAACACACTCATTCCTTGTCCAAAGACCATTCACCTCAAGTTTGCCTCTTCACACCTCAGACCACCCCTCAAAACTACCGAGCTAAACTGCAGATTTAGAAGAGTCATCCTCACTACCTGTCCACACTCCTGAGGGGAGGGAGGGGTGAATGGTATAACTGGCACCACACTAAGAGTCTGGACTGATACACACTTCTGCCCTTTGGTTCCCCTACGAGGGAAACACCACCAGCACCCCAAAGCCATTACGCTTCCTGCCAAACATGCAGCCACTGTCATTTTGTTTCTGTCCAGGGAGCTAATTCTATTTGTGATGAGCTGTCTGATGTGTTGTTGGGCCGGGGGCTCAGATGGTGTGACAGAATATTCTACAGCTGGACATTTGGAGCTTACTTTGGCTTATTACTCACTCAGTCACTCAGAGGGCATTTTATACTAACTGCTGCAAGTAAACTGCAACGTAAATCTGTCAAGTGCAACAGGTTGCAGAGTTAATCTCAAAATACAAACGAGTGCAAAGAATGAATCACCACTCCGTCCTATATTTTTACAGAATGCCAGAAGTGCTTTATTATTAAACGTGTTCATGGTGTGAATATTAAATTTTTGCAGTGTGCAAAGCATAAAATCACAAGTTCCAACTAATAACCTCATGAATCATGCTCTGTAATAATCTTTCATAAATAAAACATCAACACAAAATGTAAATTAAATCAAGATAATATAGTATATTTATGACCTACTTGTGTGAGGTATTTCTGTTTTGCTTGATGCCATTCTGTCCATCTACTTTACCCCCCAGTACATGTACTCTAACCATGCGCTGGAGGGTAGAGTACATGAAGTGGGGTGTAGAGTACATGTAGTGGAGGGTAGAGTGCATGTAGTGGAGGGTAGAGTACATGTAGTGGAGGGTAGAGTAAATGTAGTGGAGGATACAGTTCACGTACTGGAGGGAAGAGTACATGTAGTGGAGAGTAGAGTATGTGTACTGGAGGGTAAAGTACATGTACTCAAGGATAGAGTATGTGTGCTGGAGGGTGGTCTACAACCAGTGGAGGGTGGAGTACATGTAGTGAATGATAGAGTGTGTGGTCTGGAGGATGGAGTACACGTACTGGAGGGTAAAGTACATGTAGTTGAGAGTAGAGTATGTGTACTGGAGGTCAGAATACATCTTGTGGACGGAAGAGTACATGAAGTGGAGGGTAGAGTAAATGTACTGCAGGGTAGATTGCATGTAGTGGGGGTAGAATACATCAAGTGGAGGTGAGGGTAAATGTACTGAAGGGTAGGGTACATGTATTTGAGGGTAGAGTTTGTGTTCTGGAGGATGGAGTACATGTAGTGGAGGGTAGAGTATGTGTACTGGAGGGTAAAGTACATGTAGTTGAGAGTAGAGAATGTGTACTGGAGGTCAGAATACATCTTGTGGACGGAAGAGTACATGAAGTGGAGGGTACAGTACATGTGCTGGAGGGCGGGGTACATGTGGTGGAGGGTGAAGTACGTGTAGTGGAGGGTAGAGTGTGTGTACTGGAGGGTAAAGTACATGTAGTGAATGATAGAGTGTGAACTAGAGGGCAGAGCACATGTACTGCAGGGTAGAAATCATCAAGTTGAAGTGAGGGTAAATATACTGAAGGGTAGAGTACATAGTTGAGGGTAGAGTGTGTGTAATGGAGGTTAGAGTACAGCTTGTGAAAGGGAGAGTACATCTTGTGGAGGGTAGAGTATGTGTACTGCAGGGTAGAGAACATGTCCAATTCCTGACCTTCAGCCTGACATTGGGACAAACATCTTTGCCACAATGTTTACCGATTGAATGCAGACAGAAACTACAGTTTGCAGGCCAGTGTCATCAGGTCTTCTAATGTTTTACATCCCTTCCTGCAGATTGATCTGGTATGAAGTTACATGATCAGTTTGCCCTTGGGTCATTTTTGCTCATGAGAATAAATCCCTGTTATTATGGAGTTTTGACTAAATTAAATTAGCTTCTCTGTGACTCAGACATGATATGAAATATGAGTTTATTAATATTAATTCACGTAACTGCTAATGCCGTCACAGCCTCTCTGGTGATAAGTTAGTTTTTGCTTTGGATGAAGGTTATTCAACATTTAGCTGTTTGAGTCCCCATGACATTAGTTAGCAAGAGGGACATTTATTAAACTACAAATTAAAAAAAAGCAGAAACATGAATAAGTAAAACAAGTGAGAGCTTTGGCTAGTTGGAGCTATCTCTTTATTTAATTTTGACCTTGCTATGGCAGAGGATATAGTTGTCCTTTTTTTGCTAGATATGGCAAAACTAAGAGCTGCTTTCACATTAATATGTCATGTCTATGCTTCCCTGCATATCCAAAACACACATAGATTTCAAGTACAGAGCTCTGATCATATATTTGTTCACTTATTTCGATCTATCAGTGGGCTCTATTACGCCTTCTAACTATTCTAATGTGATCTATGACTGTTTGTTGTAATTTTTTGTAACCTTAATGCACATATTTAACCTCTGTTCTTTTTATATTTCTACAAAGGTTATTGTATGCATGCTATTTTATGTCATCTTGATATCTTTCTTTCTTCTTTTAATGTTCTAAAAGCCTAATAGGGGACAGGAGAGCTATAATCTCTATATGAGAATCATCAGTTAACACAGCTGTTTGGAACCGTGTTGTTGTACTATGTCATTTATATTGTCCCTATCAAATAAACTATATAAATAAATAAATAGAAAAATGTAAGGAGCACCTCCAGTCAAACATAAATCATATCTTGTATTTGATGTGGTAAAAAAAAACTAAACTGAAGCTTTACACATAAATGTCCTCAGATGTGATCAACTTTTGGTTCATTAAGAGCTGATAGAAGAAAGCTTCTCAATGTCCCACAACCAGTTGAAACCTGCTGAAGTGGACCATCTGAGGTCTCACAGGGGGGTTCGTTTCAGGACACGTATCTGATGTTTGAACAGTAATAGACAATCTGATCTTTCAAATAGCTACTTTTTTCCGACGGCTAAGAAGCTTTATTGCTGCATCCTGTAATCATCTAATAGCTTCACCACCTCTACCTGAAACAGAACGATTGATCTCTGAGGAGTGTCATAGGGAAGCTTGTATGAATTAGTTTCTAACTCATCTGAATCCTGTTGAGCTGCTGGGTGCTTTGAAGGAAGATCATTTATGCACATGTGGTTATGCCCTGATACAATACAACGTCATCTTCACTACATCCTTCCCACTGCAGCGAAGATGTTAATACTTCAACCAGCAAATAGCAACATGTCAAAAAGACACCTGAACTTCTTTGCAGTATTTTTGCCATTAAGGCCTAAACATTACAGGAGCATTTGCAGTAGGGAAGTGGCAACACCCCTGGCTAGGACATGAAAAGACGAGGGCTTCCAAACAGAACAAAAACAGAACCATCCCCCATGTGGATGGCTCAAAAGACACGTACTAAAAATCGACACTCAGCTTAGATTTCATTTTAGTTGATCCTTTATAAATACAACTCCCTCTTCTTAGCATTAATCTAAAAAATGTCCACTGTTGTCTCCGCTGTTTTTCTCCATCGTTGGCAGTCTTACCCTCAGTCCCATACAGAGCAATCTGCTCTCGTCCCCATTGTTGTTATCAATCCTTGTCCACTCTGACTTGTCTCTGCAGTACCATCATGTATGTTCCCTTTCTTCTCTACTATTTTCCACTTTGTATTTTCTCTCTTTCATCTCCGTCACGCCTCTCTTGTCTGTTGACGCTGATACACCTCTCACCTTGTTGTCTTAGATTGTCCACTTGTGTCTCTGCTGCGGTGCGTTACATTATGTTTCTCTTACATATACCTTACATGTCTTATGTTGTTTAACATCTCCTCCCTTTGGCTTTAAGACATTACAACTAATTTCCAGATTGCAAATCTAGTGTAGAGTGTATGTTCTATGACAATACAGCACATGCTTCTATTTAAGGAAGATGCATATTAAATACCCGGAAAGCAAGGACACAAACAGATACACAACAAAATCCTTTTGACATCAATAATTGGTAAATCCTCTGATTAACTTGTAGGAATTGTCCTTAGAGTGCTTAAGTAATTGTGTTTGTGTGTGTCCTTTTTTTATTGCATGCACCCCCCTCTCTTTAAAGCACATCTTTATAACCAAGCAATTCCAAAGCAATTTTCTCTGTGGGAGGAGAGTGTAATTTTCTATTCTGTGACACTGTGATGTGTAAGAAACTGGGAGCCGGCGCTAAAAGGCGTCTGTAGTGTGTGTCTCGGTGTGGGTGTGAGCAGCTTTAATGGCCAACGCGGGGCGGGTGGCGGCGGTGGTGAGCGGGTGCGTGTCAGGAAGGCCATCATTTAATGACTCCCAAATAGTGCCCTCCTCGTTAGAGCTATCGTCCTGGAAACGCGAGGCTGTGAACCAGGAGAGCGCCACATGCTGCAACACTCTTTTATCTTCATATTAAACCATTTGCATAACATTAGCGCGATGGATAGGATTCAGGAGATACTCAACCTACTCAGGGAGAGACAGAGAGGGTATACTACATGTCCTTGCAAATCTAATCAGCGGTAAATGGAGCTGTCAAACGTGTGTGTGCAGCTCATGTCAGGAGTCATTTAACATTAAGCTGCAATGGTGTGTAACAGGGCTGTAATTACAAAATACAAGGAATCCAAGCTATCTCTTGTTAGAAGTGACATCCAAATACAGCAGTTAGCCACCAGTGATACACAAGATGAGGCCTTGGATGTCATGTGCACCTTATGTCCTTCACAAAGTTAAGTTTCAAGGTTTGTTCCTTGACAAATCGATCATTGTAAGCCGTTGAATCGACTAGAATTAAAGGATGAAGACGTTAGAGGGAACGGTGCACAACAACATTTCTGCATTGCTTCTTTGATGGAATGGTTGAATTTATGGACATCAGCAAGCTAACAAAAGACTCAATTTCATCTTTTGTGGAGATTCCTACGCGCTCGTCTATACTGCCTTAAATTTGCTTTGTGTCAAAATGAGACGCTGCCCCCTCCCCCCCAAGACAAATGAAGAGAAGATGAATGAATCTCATTACTGTCGAGAAGCAAGAGCAGGAAAGTGTGTAAGCACACACTAATTAGTTGTTGCTACTTGCTACTGCCTGATTAATTTAATCAAAAGTACACTTGATCTTTATATAACTACCTGTGTGGATGTAGTAAATATGACATATTGGTAGAAACAGTACAATCCAATGCTCGAAGCTTGAAGGAGCATTTTTCAGTCACCCAGACCATCAAATGAGACATGTATTTAAATAAACTGTGTGTGTTTATGACTTTGTGACAGCTACAGTGAAAGATGGAAGCTGCATAATGATTTGATAACATATAATTAAATACAATCCAACCAGTGTGACTGTTGGCTGAGTCTTTTCTGACAGAACATGTGATGTCGAAAATAATGCACAGTGTTTTAGGAAGGGTCAAATCATGTAGTTTGTCCAGCAGAGAGCGCTCTGACTCCTTATTTTGAAATATTTTCAGCATCGTCTTCAGCACATGTAGCAGAGCATCTGACCTGAGAGGGGGAGAGTCTGTTAAAGAGCTATTATTCTTTGAGTAATGTGTTTAAGAAGCAGCCTTTTAACTACCTTTATATTGAGATATTGGTGCACAGTTGTTGCACAGTGTAAACAGAAAGAGCCTGTTCTCAATAGAGCTCAAGTATACAGGTTTGGCCCTGTGGTTAGAGCCCTGGCCCCATTCACAGGGGCTGTAGTCATTGCTGCAGTGACCCTAGGATTAGACTGCTGTTTTAGTATCATTTTGCAGCTCTTGTTTCGTTTGAGTCCTTCTCACTGAAGGTAAACCCAAACAAGGGATTACAATTATTTTGCCTCTTCATGATTACATGAATGTGCAATTTAAGCAGTGCTAACAAAGTTCCTTTTAAACCTGTTGTGTTTGGGTGTTGATTCAGGATGTGGGCGATCAAATGTTTTCTACCTCGCTACCTGGCACCAGAGTTACTCGTTGGTTAAACAGATTATTTATATTTTCAAAACTGTAGGCCTGAAATACCGCTCATCTGTTGTGTCTAAAGCCTGGCGCAGCCTACGTGTGTAGGTCCATGTAGGACCTGTCCTATACGTAGCCCACGTGCATCTCCTCAGAAATGTAACTAAGCGTCGAATCCTCATGATTGGTCCGCCCGGCAGCATTGTATTTCCTGCATTTACAGCACTTCCGGGATTGCGGCACATCGGCCGTGTATTTAATCTCCTCTGACGTCTCCTCTCTATTCTTCCCTGGAATCATTGCTGTATGATGAACAGCAACATGTATCAGCTGTAAATTAACATAATACGTTCTGAATCGCTGTGAAAAAGTCAACAGAGATCGTAGCGGGGCCGGAAACGTACGATCCGACCATCAGAGAGACCACACTGCCCTCAAGCGTTTCATGGGAGTATTGGTGCGCAACACAGACACATCGACGCACAAGTATGTGGTGCTCAAGTCTGCGTCGACCATTGCTGTGTAGGGCAGCATTGTTTGTCAGTATTTTGATCTCAGAAATGGAGATTATGAAGATTGTTAGACTGTGTCTGCTTAAACTTGCATACAACAACTTGATCGGAGCAATGAGTGACCAGCACAGGCATGTCGACTTTAACCTGCTGGGAGGACTGAAGGCTGGGGGTGCTAGCTCTGCTTTTGTTAGCCATCCTTTGTGATCTATGTGATCCTGTTTTAATCAATGTTACATACATTTTGCTCAATTTTGACTATTTTCTGAATGATTCCTTAACTTTAGACTCATCAGTTAATCAGACCAGGAGATTAATCACCTCTGAACATCCCCTAGTGTTATCAGAAGTCTGCAGATTAACATTTGAAGACGCCTGCCAATAACAACCCCAACAAATCTCCATTGGCTGGATGTACCAGAGAGTGGATGGGATACTATTAGTGTATGATTTTATGGTAAAGTGGCCCTTTCAGTGCAGTCAAAGTAAAACGGCACATGTATTGTAGGTAGGATTTAAAACTTGTGCTATGAACAGCCAAAGATTTCAAATCCTAGAATAGGCTTATACCTGTATGTGTGAGAGAGGGGGAGATGGGTAGAAATTGGCTGTTTATGCATACAGGGGTAGACTGTGCCAGGTGAGTGTACCATTTACCATCAAACCATTGAGTTCAGCAGGCATCTAATAACAAAGCATTTATGGCCCACTTACGCATGCATAGATATAACTGTCAGTAGGCAACAACAGCCTCCTCTCTGCTATCTCCAGCGATTCCTGCTTCTCTTAAAACACACACACAGGCACCATCCGGATTGGACCCAAATACTCTAGAATTCTATCATCAGACTCGGGGATGAAATTAAAATCGCTCATTTTCTTTCTCCATGCAAGGAGCAGATCAATTTCCGGAGACTGGGACGTGGTATTTTCCTGCCATTGGGCTTTCTCGTCTTCGGCACAGCACCCTGACTGGCTGCCAGCGGGGGGCCCGGGCCTGACTGCACGCCTCGCCGGAGAACAGTTACTTCTGCCGCGGCGAGTTTATTTGCGCCTCGCTATGAGAATTGCCATCATTTACCCTTCCCCAACACCTCCCAAAAAGAAAAGAAATAGACAAGAGAGGAAGCGAGGCAAGCATGAGAGAGGCGAAATTGATTCTTTTTGATACATGCTGCACGGGGGACATTAGGTACCCCTCGTTTGAGCATCTATTTCAAGAAATGAACTGAATAAATTTGGCGTAAAGTAATGTATAGGCCTTTTGGAGGCCTTTCGCTTCTGTTCATGAATGATTGAATTGCTCGCTGCAGCACGCAGAGGTTACCCCAAGTATACACTGGTTTTAAAGAAACCAATTAATAATGAAGCTGAACAGGAATATAAAACTTACTCAACATTTGTTAAGCATGACAAAATTAAGAACAACACAATAAACTGTTTCTAAGCAGATGGCTGTCTCCTGATAAGTCTGGCTCTGCTCGAGGTTGCTGCCTGTTCTCAGGAAACCTTCCTTGCCAATCTTGCTGAGTGCTTACTCATAGATAAATAATCATTCAGGCTCTATTGAAGGATCACTGCCTGAGAATAGTACATGAGTACACAGTTATTAGATCACTTCTGTTGTGATTTGGCAGCACATGAATAAAGACTGATTGATTAACTTGAACCAGTGACGATGGTAGCCCCAGCATTGGTGGCAGACTCATCTTTATTACTTCATAAATACTCAGAGGTGGAAAGAGAGCTACAATATTCTCCTCAAGTAAAGGTACAGCGGTTTAAGCACGTGCCTCATATGTGAGATAAGCACAAGGTATTAGAAAGGATGAGCGCTCAGTGAAGAAACCCACCCCATGCCCTCTACTGATATGTTTAGTACCCTACCCCAGGGCTCCTGATGTCCCCCAAAGCCTGAGATAGAAAGGACAGATGGATAGTGAGAGCCAGATCATCACTAGGGTTATCAAGTGGGCTCCTCCCTTCACTGATGCTTCCTTTAGTTCGGCCTACGATGCTTGGAGAGGCTAAACAGTTAACTCTGGCGTCCCAGAGCAACCCCCCCTCCATGCCAGCTCCCACTGTTCATCATATCCACCTGCAGAACAGCCCAATTTAACAACCCAACCCATACAGTACTGCCGAGCTCAACGGACCCAGGCTCGGTACATGCAAGCTCCAGGTGGTGACAACACCTATACTACCTAATCTACCACCTGGCCCCTAGCAGCCCCCACCAACAAGAATAGTCTGTAGCTAGATATTGAAAGACAGGGGAGGCAGAGCCAAGATGAGATGCTGGTCATATACAGAGGCTGCAGCCGCTGGTCTGACTTCCGGCCTCGACCCTTTGCTGCATGTCTTCCCCCCACTCTACTCCCCACATTTCCTGTCTTTCTTCAGCTGTCTTAGCCAATCAAACATTACTTTGATCAAATCTGACTTAAGTGGACTTATCTGTCTGTAAATATTGAAAAATAACTTAAAGTCCAGACTGTACCTGCGTTGATTCTTCGGAAGCGAAAAAATAAGCTATGAACCCTAATATATGTGAAAGCATATTTTCCCAATAGGAAGCCAGTATGTGTGAAGTGATTTTGTTGACTCTGCATCCATCCAGATAATCTTTCAGTACTGCACTTTGTAGATGGTCCCTCTGCACACTCGGCTGTTCATGGAGGATAATTCACGTTAACTCAGGAATGACAAAATTGCAGATCTGCTCTTAATAATAAAATCAGACTCGACGTCGACCTTACAGTGGCTGAAAGTAAGACTTGGATTTGTAAAAGCAATGTTGATGAGTTATTGACCCAGGATGTTCAAGTCTGTGAATATATTTCAAATTTCCCCTCAACAAATCATTCTTGTTGTGGTTTTAGTGTGAACATAGGTGTCCCTCTCTTGCGCTACATGCTAGTTCACCTGACCGTCAGGTGTTAGATGTTATCCAATCAGCTGCAAGTCATGCAATAGATGAAAAGCTTGTATCTCTTTTTTCTCTTTTGCTCTCACTACCCATATGTAAGATGTAGTAAAGCTGGATACTTTATGCAAACAATAACTTACGTAAACATGTATTATTTTAAAACTTTTCAAAGAAGTTAAAACACCATAAAGCAACTCAATTCATATAATTTGTTACTTCTATTTTAAGCTACTTCTACTGTCTGCAGAACAAACTCCCAGCACATTTTGAAATTTAAAACCTTTTTTTTTTGTACGTTTGTTTTGCCGGACGTGAGGATGTGCATGGCACAATTGTTTGCACAATGAGTTTCACATGAGGTCACTACAATTTACCAACCATGACGGGGCTGTTATCAGAGGTATTGTGTCTGCTGCACCATCACATGGGCTGTTTATTCTTCCTCACTCCTCTGTTATCTACATACACTACCAGTCAAAAGTTTGGACACACCTTCTCATTCAATGGTTTTTATTTATGTTCATATTTTAAACAGTATAGATTAATACTGAAGATATCAAAACTATGAAAGAACATATGTGAAATTATTTAATTAACAAAAACGTGTTAAACAAAGCAGAATATGTTTTATATTTTAGATTCTGTAAAGTAGCCCCCTTTTTCCTTCATGACAGCTTTACACACTCTTGGTTTTCTCTCAGTCTGCTTCATGAAGTGGTCTCCTGGAATGGTTTCTAATTAACATGAGCCTTGTCAAGAGTTCATTTGTAGAATGACTTGCCTTCTTAATGTGTTTGAGACCATCAGTTGTGTTGTTCAGAGGTAGGGTTAGTACACAATGGAGAGCCCTATTTGACTACTGTTGTAATCCATATTATGGCAAAACCAGATTATTTTGATTGAAATTATTTTCCTGAAAATAGCAATATCAAGTTAACAATGACGGAGAAGAATCATGAGTTTTCATTAAGCTTAAGGTTCATATCTGTATCACTGATTCTGTGATGCTAGCCGTGGATTCAGCCTCCCCTTCCCCTTAAGCTGTACTTACAGAGTGTTATTTGTTACCTGTTGTTGCACACAAACCTTTAAAAGTGCAGTCTTCAGTCTTGTTTGTCTTGGCAGTGACACTGGTCCTTGTTTGCGCACATTTCGTCCTCCTGACCCGTCATTTCGCCTCAGCATGAGACCCTGCCGCTGTTACGTCACGGAGCCAGTCCAGGCCTAATTGAACCCAGATTGAGAAAGAGTACAGATCCAGCCCACTCTCCCTCACTTCATATAACGGCATGCACGCTCCCTGTAGTGGGTTTTGACTGAAGGGGGACGCATTAAGTCAGACGAGGATAGCTGCAAGTTAATTTGTAACCACTGAGACACTTTGAACCGCTACGAGGAGAGTTTTAACAGACTGCACCATGGCTGGACTCAAGGTAAGGCAACGTTTAATGTTGTCATCATCACTGCTGAAACCATACTGCCACTAAAATATCAGAATAATGCAGCGCCGGAGAAGTTAGCTTTAATGTGCAGAGGTTTTACAACAGTAGATTACTCAGGGAATGAAGAGTATAGGCAGATCCTCTAAATCCTCTTGAAATATGCAAAGTTAAACTCTCCATCTTTAACTTTAGCAGAAACAGTCCGGCTGACTGACTGAAGGGCGGCGTAGCCTCCAACCAATCACAGCGCTTCATTCAGCAGCTGCCCAGATGTGGTCTGAGAAGCTAAACAGCTTCACAGAATGATAATAGTTCAGAGGAAAAGCCTGTTTTTTTAATGTGTTTTTGCAATAACCATTGAAAGTGAAGTACCTCTCAGTGCTCTATTCATCCCAGTACTACTCGGCTGCTCATGTTAGTTAAACTTTTCATAAAAGCTTTTATTTTTCGACACAAGCATTGTTTTCTTGACAGTGTGAGATTGTATCGTCTACAAAGTGATTCGGACGGGACACGTGGATTTTTGTCACTGTGCTGTCAGAGGTTTTAACTCACAAGTATTTAAACAATGAAGGTGACAAAGTGACTCATTATTAGTGACAGTTCATGCGGTGTTTTACTTTGTGAAACGTGTTGGAGTTCAAGCTTTTTCAGCCTGCTTTGCTGCAGTGACAACCTGAAGAAAACCTTACTTGTACATCATTCCTTCAAGAGGCACAAACTGTAGCCTCAAATGTTTTACGCACGTACTTTGCGCACTCGCGACCGCGCACATATGGAAACGATCAATGCTTGAGTGCGCTTTTTGCACACTAACAATGAGTCAGCAAGATTTCTTCACACTGCTCAAGCACGTCTAGGGTGGAAATATAGTGTTAAATAAAAGCAGAGAAGAAGGAAAGTAGAGTAATAACCCTGTTGGAATATTGATCAAAAAGCACTGTGGAGGATGTTTGTGTAATTAGTCAGTCTCTGTAACACAAAAATAATAGATGACTGCGAGGGGGGAAATTTGGCATAACTGCAGTTTGTTTTATCATGGATCTAATGTGAATCAATGTGATAACAATTAACAAAAAGACAAGGCTTAATGACAAGCCTTCAGATTTAATTATAACCAGCGTGAACACATTTATCCTGCATTACAATGAAGCCGCATGGTGTTTACATGTGTATTTGTTGTTTTTTAACTTTAACTTTCTCAAATGGAGAGTTGAATATCTGCTCTTTGATCATAGTACATGAGCGGCTTTCAGAATGAGTTCTCCTCTGAAGACCCTCGCTGTCCAGGGTCTTTACCTGAGGGACAGGTAACTAACACACACACACACACATACACACACACACACACACACACACACACACACACACACACACACACACACACACACACACACACACACACACACACACACACTTTCACTCAAGCTCATTTTGGCTTCCATTTATTCAAATAATTAACTGCTTTACTTTTTTCGTGCTTAAATGAATCACATGAATACTTGATGTGGCACCACAGGAGTTAAGAGATGTGACATTTTCATGAAAAGCAGATCCCAAGAGTTCTGGCTATCTTCATGACATACTTACACACAGTCAGAACCTGCTGCGCTGTGTCTCCTCAGAACAATCCTCAGGTCTGTCCCTATGGCCTCTATGCGGAGCAGCTCTCCGGCTCTGCCTTCACCTGCCCCCGACCAGCCAATAAAAGGAGGTATTCACCCGTTTCTGATCAGCCTCCTTTCTCACAGTAACACCTAATGCAGCTTTTACAAAAATAATGACTTAACTGTGGTTATTTTCTTTCTGTCTCCAGCTGGTTTTACCGCATCTTGCCGTCTGTCAAACACAAGCCCTTCAGCCCTGAGCCCTGTGGAAACCTGACAGAGAACTGGAACGAAGTGGAGCCAGATCCAAACCAGGTACAGAGAGGTGGAAAAGTTCCTGCCTGTTCCTGTCTTTGGGAAAAAGCTGAGAAACTGTGACTCTTGCTTAAACTTACCGGAGCTGTTTACATTTTTAAATCATTCACAGAAATAAGAATGTGACTTGAAGAGGAAAATGTTAAAGTATGAGTTACTAGATTTTGACAGATGTGCCGTCTTGCCAAAAGTTAGCTGTGAAGCATTGTATAGCTGTACAGTTAGCCTGTTAAAACACAGTGGCAAGCAGCTGGTGAGCTTATCCTACCTAAGTAAGTGAATAAGCATATTTCACAAATTGAACAAATGCCATCTAGGAATAACTGACAGATTTTGCTGATGGTTCTGGTAAAGTCAGAGAAAAGCTTCCACACCGATCATCAGATGCTGCTACACTCTGAAAGCTGCACAGGCAAACAGGGCATCACCTTTTAAACTAAGCCACATCAACTTTTCCAGGGCCTTTAATACGTCTCTGTAACAAATAATTCCTTAAGTGATCATGTTCACATTGAATAAGCTGAGTCTGAATCTATTTGTCCCACAGCTGCGATGGCTGCCATTCACCATCCCCAAGTCTACAGTGAAGAAGGTGGACTTTGTGGCGGTGAGTTCAACTTATGTTTTCTGCTTTGCTTTATGATTTTAGATTGATTTTAGACACAGAATGATTTTGTTCATCTCCATGTTGCAGGGTCTGCACACTCTCTGCGGGGCTGGAGACGCCAAATCCCGCAACGGCATTGGCATCCACATGTACACCTGCAACACCTCCATGGTTGACAGGTGTGTGTTTATTTGTGTGCAAATGTGTCCCATTATGTGACAAATGGATGCATTTTCTCATATCAAACAGCTATGAAATCTTTGGTTACACTTTGACAATCATTTCGATGCTCACTTTTTTTTCTTGTTTCAGGTGCTTCAACAACTCAGACGGGGACTTTTTGATCGGTGTGGAAAACGGATGTTGATGTTTTCACTGTCATCTATCACAAGAACAAAGATAGCCCCATCCTCGGTACTTACTCTTCCTCATATTTTTCTTCTTCTCTTCTGGTCTGTTTGTCTCTGTAGTCCCCCAGCAGGGTGAGATTTTGATCACCACAGAGTTTGGGAAGATGATGGTCGAGCCCAACGAGATCTGTGTGATTCAGGTGAGGTCTATATTTATATCTCCCTATTTTTTTTCATTGTGTCTACTACACTTACGCCCCACTTCCATGTTTAGACAGACGCACTGTTGTACTTTTCAAAAGTGACCTTGGAATATGAATAATAGCTGAAAGAGGTTTGTGCTGCAAAAAGCCTGACCACAATATTAGAGCCTTCGTTTTTCTGAACACATCAGTCTTTTAGCATCAGTACATCCCTCAGTTTATGCATAACAGCCCTAAATTTACTTTTACCATCACTTTCTCTGTTTTGTCCAGCAAGGGATGCGCTTCTGTGTGGATGTTTTTGGAGAAACCAGAGGCTACATACTGGAGGTGTACGGAGCCCATTATGAACTCCCTGATCTGGGACCCATAGGTGTGTATATGATTCTACATGCCAGTCTCATTACTCTGTGCCATGTATTGGGTATCTTATCTCTATGGTATTGTATTGTAACATACAATTCTAATCCATAACATTCCATTCAATACTATACTATACCATAAAGTGTCTTGTCGTGTTGTGTTGCATCGTGTCGTATGATAAAGTATCATAACGTAATGTATCATAACGTAATGTAACATAACGCAACGTAACAATGCAACGTAACAATGCAATGTAACAATGCAACGTAAGAACAACTAACATACAGTGTTGTATTGTGTTGTACTGTAGCATGTTGTATCATTAAGTGACATATTGTATCGTATCATATCTTGTATGATATGGTTTGGTATTGTATGATATCTAATTACATCATAACGTAACGTAAAGTAACGTAAAGTAACGTAACGTACCTTAGCGCGTAGAGTGACGTATTCTGTCCTATCATATATTGTATGGTTTGGTATGGTACCTTATCACATCATATCTTTTTGCATCGTAACGCAACGTAATGCAACGTAATACAATGCATCTTACTACAAAGTAACGCAACATAACGCAACATGACGCAACGCAACAGAACTAAATGTGACGTGACGTAAATTAGCGTAACATAATGTTGTCCTGTATTGTCTGGTATGTTGTGGTGTGGTGTCGTACTGTGTCATGAATGTCTATCAGTTATTAAGTCCAGTGCTTTGGTCCTGACTGAATTATCTCTTGAATACTGAACAGATTATCATTTAATTTTTCTACATTTATTCATGCTCCCCAGAGAATGCATCCTAAAGTGCACAGTGATCTTTTGACTTCTTTGTAGTGCATGACGAGGTTCAGCTATGTGCTTCCAAAATGTTTCAGCATCTCTTGGATTTAAGTATCCTAAGAACCAACCTTTCTATCCTTTGATCTATCATGAAGGCGATTAATTGTGTAAATGAAACTGCATCACTCAGTGATTTACTTTATGCCTGAAACCCTGACTTCAGGGGCTGGTTTGGATAAAATAATCAGTATACCTGCTAACACCAACATGTTGTTCTGAGCATGTTATGTCCACATTAACACTACTATGGTAAACATCTGCACCAAACTAACAAATCTAATTATGCATGAATGTTTTGCAGGAGCCAATGGTCTGGCCAACCCAAGAGACTTCCTGTGTCCGGTTGCTTGGTATGAAGACCGCACAGTGGCCACAGGTTACACCGTCATCAACAAATACCAAGGAAAGCTCTTCTCCTGCCAACAGGTGTTTTTTGGTGACATTTCACTCTCTGTACAGACACACACACTCAGTGAATGAGGCAGAGATGTATACCATATTTGCACTATTACCCTATTTAGGTTAGGGTTTGCTACATTAAACACCATCCAACCGCAACAGTGACTAGCTGTCCAAGTGAAGCATGTGATCCATTAGCTGCTTCTGAATGCCGATTGAACTGCCGTCCCTGATGATTTAATCTGGAAGCGTTAGCTGTTATCCGTTCAGCAGGTTTCCGCCTCGCCTCCTTTATGAGCCTTAATCACTTGTAATTAGTTAAGGCATGTAATGGAGGTGCAGACAGCGTACCTGTGAAGCTTTGCTTTGTAGAAAAACCTTTCCCAAGTTAAGCATTAATTTCACAGTATTTCACTCCAGAAATGATCCTGCCCCTCCTGAAATGTCCTGTTGGGTGCATAATTGGATCGACACATAATGTCTGACAGGAGGTTTTTCTCTGAGACAGGAGGAGGTGGGAGGAGAGCTTTGTCAGGGCGGGGGTTGTGGGGTTGTAACCATAGAAACCATGTCAAACCACACAGTTATTATTCATCATGCACAGAAGTACACAAGGGCGAGATACTGTCATTTTCAAACCAAACAAACATGTTCGATCACTGCCTCTATTTGAGCATCCGCCCCGTTATGTGTCAGAGGTGGAGGCTCCTGGATGCACCAAAGACCCTTTTCCTGGTGTCCCCCCTCCCCTGAGCTGTGAGGGTGAGGCAACAGGGGTAAGAAAAATAAGGTGGTGGGGGGGACTCAGGGCCTCATCCTCATGGAAGATGCTGCTGCTCCCGTCTGGTCCTGCTGTTTTGTTCCCCCGCAGAGCGCTGAAATTGCTCAAATTAACTTATTATTTGCTTGACTGGGCCAATATGTTTGTGTTTTGTGTGCATGTGTGTGCCAGCGCTCACTCTCCTCCCTTTTTCCTTTCGTTTTAATCGAATGTAGTGGAGTTACCACGGATGAGTGTCCAAGAGAGTACCTGCACCGGGTTTCCTGAAGGCCTTTTTGTACGCTAACTGTTGTAATTGTGTGTGGTTATGGTTTCTCTTGGTGTTTATGTACATAAATCGACTTAAGAACATGCTTGTGTATGCATATGTGTGTGGGAGGTTTGATATGTGTGTATCAGCTGTTGGTGTGTTGGAGTGTTGGTGCACATGTGTGTAAGGAGCACACAGGTCACGCAGGAGGTAGCTTGAGTTGTAATGAACTATATTGATTTTTGAACTGCTGTTGAATGTCTTTTTTTGCAGGGACATTATCAGAACAGAGAAACTATATAAAATTGCTGCGGTTTTAACAATCAAGATAAAGAAATATCTCTGCACCCACTGTTACAGCTGCTCCCCCCCCCCCCCATAACTGCGCTACAACAAGCGTCGAAATGCTCAAAGTTTGGGAAAGTTTGATTGTGAAGCCAATTACCCCATAATACCTGGAGCCTCGCTTCACAAAGAACAGGGGGAATGAAAGAGACGAAAGAATGAAAGAAGCACACCCTCTTTCACAATCAACCCTTTTCATTATTACCAGTTTTTTTCATCTCTTTATGTCAAGAAGTACTCTCTCTTGGAATTTAAGATTACAAAGACATTATTCATTATTCCTTTTTGCTGTGAAAAGCTCAATTTAAAGTCTTTTGTGTTTGTTGCTGGGGTAGACTCGTCTTATTTGTTTCGTTCTGTGCTCTGCATGTAGGATTTCTCTCCGTTCAATGTGGTGGCGTGGCACGGAAATTACACGCCGTACAAATACAACCTGAAGAACTTCATGGTTATCAACTGCGTGGCCTTCGACCATGCGGTGAGAGTTTGAAGACCCAGACAGATTCATTCATTCATCTCTCTTTGGTTTCTGCCTTTGTAAAGATCTGACCCCAACCTTCATTCATTCATTCATTCCTTTAGGATCCGTCTATCTTCACCGTGCTGACTGCCAAATCCACACGACCTGGTGTGGCCATTGCCGATTTTGTCATCTTCCCCCCTCGGTGGGGTGTGGCTGACCACACCTTCCGACCTCCATACTATCACCGTAAGACCTCAGAGCCTTTCTTCACTTCTGTGGTTGCTAGTCTACATTTTCAAGCAGAAGCCCTCGAAGAATTGTAATCACAAGGATGTTTAGACGAGTCCTAATTAGAATTATGGATTTAACAGGAATGTCACATTTTGTCTAGTGAGGCTGATTTCTGTCTTATGTGAAATGAAACAAGCCAGTCAGAAGCTAACATCCCTATTAACCCAACACAGTGGTTGAGTAAATGATAGTAGTGATAACAATCCATCCGCTCTGTCACTGTTTCCTCCACAGCACCTTTTGTCTGTTTCCACCACAGCTCTCTTACACCACCTAGTGGACATGACTGTTACAGCTTGATATTCAGAAAGCAAAGTGTACCTGGCACAGTGTTGTGTTACAGCTCCACCTGTTTATCACTTTAGGTAACTGCATGAGTGAATTCATGGGTCTGATCAAAGGCCACTATGAAGCAAAAGAGGGGGGTTTCCAGCCAGGAGGGGCCAGCCTGCACAGCGTGATGACCCCACATGGACCGGACGCTGAATGCTTTGAGAAGTGCAGTACTGGAGAGCTCAAACCTGAGAGGGTGGCTGAGGGAACCATGGTAAAAAATGAATCTATATTAACCTCAAATGGGAAGTAAAGTAGTGATGTTTGAGGATTAAGTGGCTTTTCTTTCCCTCAGGCGTTCATGTTTGAGTCCTCCTTCAGTATGGCGGTGACCAAGTGGGGTCTGCAAACATGCCAGAGACTTGACAAGAGCTACTACAAGTGCTGGGAACCTCTGCGCAGCCACTTCAATCCAAACTGGAAGCCCAGCAAACAGTAGAAACCATCCATCCATCCATTATCTTGACCGCTTATCCCGTCAGGGGTCACGGGGGGCTGGAGCCTATCCCAGCTGGACAGGTCGCCAACCTATCACAGGGCACAGTAGAAACCTCGAGACAATAATGGAATCAAATAAAAGTAATAAGATTTCAGTTTGATTAGGTCTGCATATTTGTTTCTGGCAAGTCATGCTCAGAAGTATTCATGTTGAATGCATCTCCTTACTCTGGACAATAAATACACCATGAAATGTCAACTTTAATGTCCTGCAAAAAATAAAGCTGTGGTGGAACTCTGAATGTGACTTCCACTGCACCTCGCAGATTAAGTGAGTACTTCATCAGCACTATATGTAAAAAATTCTCAAATGCACTCAATGTATCTGATACGCAGGGTTGGCATGACCGGTTGCCTCTGGTGGCTAATGTTAGCAAACCTAAGATTTTAATGTAGAACAGATATAATCAGTCATGTAACTGAATTTAATTTTCTCCTTTACTGTCATGTAAGTTTGATACATACCAAATCCAGGTTCAGTATATCCTAACAAACATCTTTTCTATTGTAGATCATTACATAATACTGCATTCCATACCTCTGTCACTGGATGTGTAAATTGTGCACAAGCACATATGATATAAAATAAAATAATGCCCATCTGTGTCTCAATAATCAAACCCACTTGACTGTTTTTGACAATAGCATTTTATTTCATATATAGTAATTACATGGACTGGCAGCACTCAAACATAAAGGAGCTCATGATGACAAACTGAACTTGCGATCCAGGGTTCCAGCCTTGATCATCGCCTCCTTCCTATCCTGTAACACAAACAACAAACACGATGGGTTGATATGGTTTCATGGTACAGAAATGTTAACCCTGAGATCATGGAGACGTCAGAGTGAAGGAGGCAAACATAAGAGCTTGTCAGTGTGACGATCACACACAGCAGTCTCTTTTGGGCAGGGTGTAGAAGCTGAATCTTCATGACATTAGCGAGGAAAATGAGAGCAGGCAGCATTTCAAGTCGGGGATCAATTTCAAACATGAATGGAACTGAGAAAATAAAAAAAACAGATTAACTGTGCTCCTACAAATAATTAAGTCCCCTCCTTAGGCCTTTCTGATATGTGTTCGGTACACAAATTTTTTTTAAGCTTCCGTTAGTGAAAAACAACAAATGAAAGTTATTTTCCTTTATTAGGAAGTTATAAAACAACCTACAAAATAATAGATGAAATCATAAAATCATGCAGAACACCCTCCAAGCATTGAATGTGTGCAGATTTCCTGTTTGGTGAGTAAATGTCAGAGATCTATTCACCACATAACCACTACATATCTGTACTAGGGATGTACACAATTAATCGATTATCGATTAATTGATTGTTACGACTTTACTCGAAACACTCATTTTTGTTTTCAGTTTTCCGTCACATGGAACAAACATCATGTGGTCTCATATTACACTCAGCTATCAGGGAGGTGTTTTAAGTTTGAAGCATGTTTCGATGTGAATCAGCTGTTAAAGGACAACGACATGAAGGACATTTCTCCATCTTTAGATACAAAGCCAACAGACTGTTGGGAATTGCTAGTACGCTATGTTTGCAGAGCAGCAACATCAGAGCCGTCTGGACCGATTCTGACCCGGTTACGCTCCCGGCTGACACTTGACCGCGCACACGTGCTCATTTTTCTCAATAAGAACAAGTAGACAGAAAACTGGACACTGTGAATCTGAAGAACTTCTCTGTTAGTATTATGATCCTTCACTTTATAAGACTATGTCAACGGAGAATATTTTTATGAACCTGATCGTTGATAATCAGCATGTTAAACATGTTACCCGTATTCAATACCGTCAGTTACATGCATTTTGTTGCTGTGAAAATATAATTTAGAGGGAAAAAACGTATTTGGCCTGTTTTTGACATAAGAATAATGTTTTTCAGGGTTACCACTCTTTTCCAGAGATCATTTTCCAGGACATTTCCAGTGATGATCAAGCTGGTATGACTATCTAAATTGAGTTCCTCATTTAGTTCCTAAATAGTCTAATATGTTTCTCTCAGTGGAAGTCTACATTGAAAGACGTGCAGTCTATGGCTATCTATGAAATCATCTCTTACATACTTAAAAAATATGGCAAATTAATTATAGAACAATGCAACCACAGATGTAGTGCACTTCACTTTATAAGTGCAACCAAGTAACAATGATGGCCAACTCTCATCTCACCTTTCTCTTCCTTCAAAAAATATTAAATGATCTAAGTAAAAAACAAAAGAGCCTGCAAAGGAATCTGGAAGCTGCCTTACTGAAATAAATAAATAATAATAATCAGAGGATCAGTGCATAAACTGACCTAAATAGAACTTAATGACAAAAATGGCCACAAATGTTGAATGGGGATGTGTTTTTTTAACATTGTCAGGTCGCACACAGTCATGTTGGAATAATTTTTCAGGACAATTTGTGATTTTCCAGGACATTTGACTTTTTCTCCCATTTTCCAGGTGTTTTCCAGTACTGGAAAACTGGTCAACTGTTTTCCAGGTTTTCCAGGACGCGTGCGAACCCTGTTTTTTTTTAATTGATTAATCGATAATTGATCGTTAACATTTCCAAAAAGGAATGCCCAACGCCACTGTTTACTACTTTGAACATCCAGCGACTCTGATGAAACCGGGTTTTAAGGACTTTATGACAAAACTAAAGTGAGCCTTCAGCTTACACGTCTGCACCAAACAGAACGGGCCGAAACGGTTCAGTGCGAATACATGTCCTATTAAACCTCTCCAATACAGTAATAACTACATTCATATGTACAGTTGCTGATACTTTGAACACCAGTATGACACTGGTGTTCAAATGGTAGATACAGATCCAATCACAGGAAGCAGTAGGGGTTGGGGGAAAAATCCTCAGGCATTTGTTCTTTATGAGAGAGAATTTTAAGCAGCAGCAATAAGAGAGCATGTAATGTCTTGTTTAAAGTCAGTTTTTGGTGATCCTATTTTGGTTTAAGTCCATTAAGCCTGCTCTTCATTACGCCTAAAGAACCTTAGTGGACCAAAACTGACAAAACACTTGTATCAAATGGACGATATTAGAGTCAGTGCTTGAGGCATTTTTAAATCTGTTAACAGATGTTAACCTCTGTCCCTCTATCTGTAATAATAGGACTTTAGTTAAACACAACAGATGATGTAGTCATTGAATCTGCTGCTTAAAGAACCAAAAGTGAAGCCCTGTCATCCATAATTATGTTATGATCATTGAGCTTAAAGAGTTAGTGCATCTAATCTCATACCCTGTCCGTCTTGAAAAGAAAGTAGAGGCCGAAGAGCGGTACGACTCCACACAGTGCGCCCAGCAGGGATGTCTTGAATGTGGGCCTGAAGTTTGGGTAGGGGTTGGTGCGTGCATACACCCAGCGTGTCAGGGCTGGATCTTCCTGTAATGACAGAATGATGCAATTCAATTAACTGACTGTGTGCTATAACAAAAACAGGAAGACAACATGAACACAGCGTTTCAATGTAGCACAAAAGATAATTAATGAGGACAACATGATAAGATGAGCAGGGCTCTCTCACTCTGATGGAAAGCTTCACTGAAGCCTCGTCTGTTTCATTTCTATAGGACAATATAATCACATATTTATTCCATTTCATTATCATAGGTGATGTGAATCAGTGAATATGTTTTGATTATGGTCTAGTTTTTACAACTGAGCCATTTCTAAAACGTATCTCTAAAGTGTCTCATCCCTTATTGGAAAATAACGTTCTACCTGTTTTTTTCTCTCATGTTTTTAGTGATTGTATTGTACTTGCAGGTTCAGTGAAAGCCGTCAAAATTAATCTCCTCTCCGCTTTACAGTGGAATACTTCTTGTAACACATTTAGACATTTTTCTTGCGCTGCAGAAATATATATACGTCCCACTTTGTCTGTAATTTCCCAGGTTAATTTAACTGACTGAGTTTCAGGTAAAGACGTCACTTGAATAAGGTTGTTACCTGGCTTGTATGACCAAGTGATAATCACATTACTCTTTGGCTACTGCAGTGTTAAAAATGGATTGATCGCGTTTAAAACCATATAATATTTTGCCCCAAGCCCTTCACAAAATTCCATCAAAGATTTCAGCCTCACTGTCAACAACTCAACCATATTTCTCTCACCTCACATCCGCAACCTTGGTATAATTTTTGACAGCATCACGACACCCAGCTCACTAAATCTGCGTTCCTCCACCTCAAGAAAATCGCCTGCCTCCGTCCACTTCTTCCATTCTCTGCCGCTGAAATAATGAATCCACGCCTTCATCACATCCTGCCTTGATTACTGGGACAGCATCATCTATGGAGGGGTTCCCAAACTGTTCAGCCCGTGACCCCCAAAATATAGGTGCCAAAGACTCACGACCTCCACTGTCCCTCTAAGCGATTTAATGTGTCTTCATTTAGCTGGCCTGCAGAAAATAAGCCTACCTATATGAGCATGTGTCTGTGTTTCCTGTGCCGTTATGAATTAACCTACTGCAACTGATGCTTTTGATAATTAACCGTTCACTAACCCTAAACTTAGGAGTCATCTGGGAACAAAGAAAGGCAGAAAACTCATTACATTTTATATTTTCAAGGTTTTATTTCAAGTTTAGCTACTATTTTTGTCAATATTACTTACTGTAATGGGTAAAATGTACTATTTTTAGATAACTTTAAAAAAACTAAAAACATTCTGGAAGACATCTCAGGACCCACCATTTGTGTCTCGTGACCTCCCAGGGGGTCCGACCCACATTTTGGGAACCCCTGCCCTACTACATCCATTCTAAAATCCTGCTCCTCACCCACATCCCTCCACCACCAACCCCCTTCCTACCTCACTGACCTCCTCCACATCCCCTCCCTCTGGAACTCACTCCCCACACACATTCAAGATTGTATGTAGGCCCAGTACAAAAGATTATCAAGGATCCTCATGAATGGACTGTTGGTATGATTACGCATCCACCTGACACACGCTGTAAGGCTCAGGGAGAGTTGCATCCCGGGGGCCGTTAGAGCAAAAAAAACAGTAGGAAGAGGAAAACACACCATGAAAGACCATAAACACCCCTATTATTCCAAACTTACAATACACATGACACTTTACTGGTACTTTTCACTTTAACCATGCTAACCTGAAAGACATTCAACACATTTAACACCCACTTCTACTTCTGCCACTTTACATCTTAAGAACACAGATTTCAATTTGACTTACATACATCACACTGTAAATGCACTTTATTCTATTTCTTGATCTTGTTTTGATCGCACTGCCTTTTAAGTGTAAGGTCATATATTTTTGAGTTAATTTGATCTCAAGTCCTCTTTACCTTGTCTTGTATTCCTGCATTGTCTCAGAGTTGACTCTCTTTGTACGGATTTGTCATCTTTTGTCTTAACTATTTGTCAGTGTCCTTGAGTTCCTGAAAAGAGCTTTATGGAATACATGTATTTTTTACATTATTATTATTATTATTATTATCATTATTATCATTTATTCTTCTTTAGCTGTTTGACTATAACCAGTTGACCGCAAAGCAACTCATAGGATTGTATTGTTAAATAAATTAAAATATCCTGAATGTTTACATCGCTTTAAGTTACATTACAATTGAGTGAACATTTCATATCCTAATCAATACTCTCTTCATGAATCTGCAACACCTGACTAAACGTACGAAGAAGAAACTCTCTCCTACATCATGTTTAACATTTAAAACAACCTCACACTCCTTTTTGACTTAAAGTTACTTACATGGACCCTCATATAAAGATTCTGTGACTGAACAGGCAGGTATAAGTCCAAACATTAACTGGGCTCCAGGTCTTCTGCTAGTTTAGAATGCCCCCAAAAAGGCACATTATTCCCTCCACACCTGAACACATGTAATCAACCTACTTTAGCAAGCTAGCTAACCTTTGTGTCACAGTTAACTAAAGTAAAACACAAGTGTTCGTGTGGCTTCATGACATGCTAACATTAACAACCAGCCTGGACTGTCTTCAAGGGTGACATTGCTAGCTAACAGTTATCCACTTACAACGAGCTCCTTCCTGTGCGGGTTATTCAGCTGAGTTTGATACTGTCTCTTCAGGTTGGCTCTCAGTGCTGCCCTGTCTTCTTCGGCACGACGCTTCTCCGTGGAAAGGTTGAAATACTCGTTGGCGTCCAGTGTTTTTGGCCGAGTGGCCAAGGGCGCCTCTCGGTAGTCCGCCATGATTGTTTGGTGACTGTTCTTCTTCTTCGTGAGTTTTTACTGGCGGTTGGCAAACAACTTCTAGGTGCATTACCGCCCCCTACTGGTGTGGAGTGTGGACCGGGAACTATTAACTCTCATCTCTAAGAAATAATAATAATGATGATAATACAAATAAATAAACAAAGAAATACAAAGAAATAAAAATGATACTAATGTTTCTAATAACAAATTTAAGTAATACTATCAAAACTATCCTCTGTATCAACTTAGTTCTATTAAAAAACTCAAGCAAAAATCTATAGCAGCCATCCATTGAATTTCTTTGTAAAATATGTTCAATGTCATCTTGTTCTCTCTCAGCCTCCTTATCATTTCTCTTATTTCCATACCTTTGACAGTTCTTGACTATGTGTTCCATTGTTTCTTCTTCTTTACAAAGAAGGATGTTGGATGTTTCCTTATTCCGACTGCACTACTATTCAATCTCGAGTGACCAAAATGTAGTCTAGATAGTATTATCCTCTCTATGCGATCTGTAGGTACTCTTCATTTTAACAGTTTTCCTTTGGATTCTGTACAACATGTATCCACTGTTCCCACATCTTTTGCCATTTCTCCATTATCTCATGTTTAATAATGGTCTTAAGTTCAGCTTTACTGTATGGCACAGTTATTTAAACACTAGTTATTTCTGTAGCATCCTATGCATACTTGTCCGCAACTTCATTTCCTTTAATTCCTATGAGCAGGCACCCACAGAAATATTGCTGTCAGTCCCATCATTTGAATTCTAAAATATTGGGTCTGCTTTCTGAGATGTTATGTTTAATGCTCATCAGTGATGAACTGGAGTCAGAACACATTACTGCTCTCAGTGGTCTTACTTCCTCTATCAATTGTATCGCTAGCAGAATTGCTACCAACTCCGCCGTGTACACAGGCAATCCATCCAGCGTCGTAGTGGGGGGAAAGTGGGACTGACTACCTAGGGCCCAAGTTGGGATTGGGGCCCTTAATGGGCCTGAAATATTATGTGTTTTGTACTACACTTTTGTTTTGTTTTGTTATAACTGCAATACGATAACCAAAATTGTCTGAATAAATAAACAAACATTCAGAATTCCTTTATGGAAATAAGGGGAGTCCCCATCTCATGCCTAAAGTGGGGAATTGTCATATTTTCACAGCATCAACAGTGGCTGAATCTGATTGAAAGTAAACTATAGGTTTTTAGAGTTGGTTTGAATTCATGAGGTTAGATTATACCAAATAATGCCCCCTTGTTGTTATTCAACCAGTCACTTGGCTTCAAATAATCTTGTTTGAATGGGTGCACAGTAAATATCTTGCAGAAACATTTGGAGAAATTGTAAATATATATATATAGTTAACCAGGATAGTTTAAACATATATTTCTGTTTAATGCAAATAAACCAGTAATATAACAGCAATGTTATATTGTGTAGGGTTGGCTGTGGTGATGGGGCTCACTGAGATATCTTTTCAGGGGGGCCAGAATTCCTGGTAACACCCCTGAATCCATCACTCACTCTTTTACTGTTTTAGATGTTGAATTCTGGGACAATGGACGCCACTCCTATTTTATTGCTTATGTTCTTTGAGGCATCAGTATAAACCTGAATAAAACCATGGTAATTATTATTTATATACTTCTGCACTGTTTTTGATGACTGCTGGACGAGGTATCGCGTAATCTCGTGAAGTATCGCGTTGAACGGATACTTCGTTGCTATAGCAACGTGAAGCTTTCTCTCGCCGTGTCTCAGAGGAAACAATGAGCGGAGTTAACAAACACCGAGAAAAAGAGGACAGTGAGGATGACTTTCGCTATGAGGAAGTTTTTCTGGAAGATGACTGCAGTCTGACAGAAGGTGAAGAGGATTTGGAGGCAACAGTTAAAGCCATTAAAGACCGGGCCGAAGCGAGCGCGGCTGCAAGATCCAACACGACCTCCTCCACACACGCCCCCGAGGCCGTGGATGACTTTTTACGCAACTTTCTGTCTCAAATGTGCATGACAGAAACACTGGACTGTTTCCAGACTGAATGGACCGAGGTGTTACAGACAGGGCAGGCGAATACAGAGCGGGCTGGTGTTGTACCGGAGGTGTACACCAAAAACAAGCATCTGGAAAGTGCGCTGAAAAACGCGCAGAGGGAGCAAGAGGAGTACAGACAGGCTGGATGTGCCGCAGCTGAGACCCTGCAGAGGGTCCAGAGAGCCAGAGACTTCCACAGACTGCAACATAAGCGTCTTGCCCAGGAGAAAAACAGGCTCATCGAGGAGATGAGGAAACTTAAAACGCAGTGTCACAGCTACGAACCTGAAGTGAAGAGGATGAATGAGAAATACAAAGCAGTTTTAAAGCAGACCATGCTGATGAGCTTGAAGAGAGACATGGTGAAGTCAGCTAAGCAAAGGATGCCATACTGTGAGGATACAGGTGAAGAAGGAGCAGTGGACACAGCAGGAGGGACAAGTGTCAAAGGGACAACTCATCACATGATCCAACCCAGACCGCCTTCATCTGCTAAATCCCACAGAGCCAGTCCCAGAAGGGCGAACAGACCCACTTCATAACTTACACTAAGTCACGTTGTTGTGTGATGTTAAGCTTCATTATGCAGCACAGATTTTGGGCACCAACACTTTACTGAATTATTTAAATGTTGACCTTCAAGCTCCTATGGTGAATTTTTTTCTTCTGTCAGACCATTTGCAGCAAGACTGATTGTTTCTGTCAGTATTAAACCACTACTGCAATGTGTAGAATTTAACTGCATTTAGCAAAAAATATTAAAATATGAATGAGTATGTTTAATCACCTGAATATGAAAGTGTTTTGATTTTTATTAGCTTGGTTTTGATGATATTCAATTCTGAATAAATTACTTTCTTGAGTAATTCAGTATTAAATATTTTGCAGTTCACTAGAGGACCCCCCTGCTATAAGAAAGACTGCAAGTTTTGCGTATAAAACTCTTAGATTTGATGGATTTTTGTCAACCGAATGGCTCCCCCTGCTGGATATATGAAAGAATACATGTTGAACTCATAGACTGAATAAGTTTGTTGAACTATATAATAATTTACGGTGGCCCTGAAGTGCAAATCACAACGGCAAATCAGAAAACACAACAGCACCAGAAGAAGTAGGTACACTCAGTCATGTCCCTGGAGGGTACCTTCTTCTTCCAGTTTGGTTAATGCCGTTGTGTTTTCTGATTTGCCGTTGTGTTTTCTGATTTGCTGTAGTGTTTTCTGATATGCAGTTGTGATTTGCACTTCAGGGCCACAGTAATAATTAGTTATTCTTCTTCTCGTAGTTTGGGCGCCTCCAGCTGGATGTTAAAAATAATCTACTTTAAGTGGAATATAAATTGATTTAGGCAAACACGATGGCTCCTCCTGCTGACCACTGGAAAGAATTGAGGTTAAAGTACATCAGAGTGAGATGTTTTGCAAAATCGTTTTTAAGCATTCGAAAAAAAACGGTAAACAGTGTAAAACACCAGAACACCTGGTAACTCATCCTTCTAAAAGTCGTGCCTACTTTTGATTTTATATCACATACAGCAGCTGTCTTTTAGAAAAGGTCAGTATAAATAAAGTCATCTTTGATTTCAAATCATTTTGATGTGCTTAGTGTTACAGTTTTTTTCAATTGCGTAAACACGATTTTGAAAACAGGTCCCATTTTATCAGAATGAACACACAAATCACACAACCACACACACAAGTAGCAGAACACTTCAGATCCTTTGCAAAATGAAACACTCTTCTAAAAACTAAACACTGATTTATCAAAACCATATTTTGTTACCATTTGAAACACATGTTTCATATGACTTCATTCTGTTTGAACCAATTACAAACTGCTGTTGTTAACCTAAAGCACTTATCAATTCTACTTCTCTGTGTACTTCACTTACAGTACTCTTATCACTGAGAAAGTGCAAATATACAATAAATTCACCAAACACTACACAAGACCAATGCTGCAGACTGATGAAAATATAATTTATTTCTCTCTATAGACCCAAATCAGTCAACATACCAACATGGAGAATCACAACAAAACATGTTCCAGTTTTCATGCCACTACAGTAATGTGAATAACACTGTAAGCTCAGCAAATATCAAACAAACATGAAATACTGTATCCAGCACAGGTTCAGTAAAAAATAGACTGTCAAATTAACTCTTAGAGAGTTGAATTTAACTCAGTTTCAGATAACATTTGGTCCCACTCTAAAAATATAGTAAAATTTACTCTATGGCCAGTGTTAACTTTTAATCATAACTTTAACCCTAATCATAACCTTTACCCTAATCATAACCTTTACCCTAATCATATCCCTAACCCTAATCATAACTTTAACCCTAATCATAACTTTAACCCTAATCATAACCTTTAACCTAATCATAACCTTTAACCTAATCATAACTTTAAGCCTAACCCTAATCATAACTTTAACCCTAATCATAACCCTAACCCTATTCATAACCTTAAGCCTAACCCTAATCATAACCTTGAGCCTAACCCTAATCATAAACCTAACCCTATTCATAACCCTAACCATAATCACAACTATAACCCTAATAATAACCATAATCATAGCTATAACCCTAATCATAACCATAATAATAACCTAGACCTTAATCATAACCTTAACCCTAACCCCAATAGTAACCCTAACCCCAATCATAACCCATAACAGTAACCCCAACCCTAATCATAACCCTAACCCTTTTCATAACCCTAACCCTAATCACAACCCTAATCATAACCTTAACCCTAATCATAACACTAACCCTAACTCTAATATTAACCCTTACCCTAATCATAACCTTAAGCCTAACCCTATTTATAACCCTAACTCTAATTATAACCCTAATGTAATCATAACCGTTACCCAGGGGTGGAGCTAGACTCTCAGCTCAAAGGGGATGGAGCATCCTCAAGGGGCCCTTCTGATAGTCAATTTCACAACTGTGGAACAGCTGATATAATTTTCCCTTACTTATCAATACAAAACACACATTCTCACTTATTGATCCAAGACAGCCTATAAAAGGCAACAGGTTGCTTATTGAGTTCAAATGTTTCAGCTGCACCGAGGACAGCACACAGCACTCTACTGCATTGATTAATGAATGGTTCATTCCTGATACCTATGACACTGATCTGTACGGGATAGCATGCTTGATTGGGTGAGAATAGAGGCGGGAGGTGTATGTGTGTGTGTGTGAGTCCAGTGAGAAGGTAAAATGCTCATGAATGAGACAGAGAAGCCACTGCAGTGTTTGTTGTTTAGGTGTTGGCTACGGCCCACAGTAGCCTGTGTTAGGTGGTGACACCCATGCCCATGCAAACCGGACCAGTTTGTCTCGTAGCTTCAACATGCAGTACGCTACAGTTTTATAAGTTATCAGATATACAAGTGTAACACCTGGGCACACATAATAATGCTGAAACTAAATTCAACCATGAAAATGTTCTTTGTGTGGTCCGGTAAACTTGGATCTCACAGCCCTCTTCATGAAGCTGCTCCTCATCTTCAGTACTTTTTTCAGGATCATCTGAAGTTGTTTTCCTGACATTTTGAGCTGCTATGAACCTAAAAAGATTTAAAGGCCAGCTGAGGCATCACTGCTACACTGGTCCTGCTAAATAGGAGAGTCCACCTTTAATAACCAGGTGAGATTTAATCACCACCTTAAGAAGATTTAACACTTCAAAAGCAATTTTCAGAATTACAGTAAGTATTAGTAAGTTTATATTTATATCATATCAGGCTATATGAGACATGATTTATACGGAAACAGGAAAATGATATAGAATTAGACATTGAGCATCCCCATAGTTTGAATGGAATGATCTGCGTTTCATATGCAGGATTTCCACTATGTGATTGGCAGTCGAATAAGTGTCACAGTTCAGGAAGGACCCAAGAGCAGATTTAAGGAAGAAGGTGGATTTATCCAAGACAGGCAAATCCAAAAACAGGCCAACAGGCAGTGGTCGAATTTCCAAGGAGATAACAGAACACACAGCAGGCCAAAACACACAGCAGGCAAGAGCACACATAACAATCTGGCAACCAGCAATGGAACTGGCTGGCTTATATACCAGAGGTGATTACCAACAGGTTGCAGGTGTGTGTGATCAGGAGAGAGCAGAGGGGGTGGGGCTAGGAGGAGCAGGCTGCTCCAGCAGTGTCCATGACAATAAGGCTCTCTAGAACAAATTGTTGAATATTCGACTATTTTGGATTTATATGAATACATGAACTATGTTTGGTGATATCTATATACCTGTTCTTATAAGCATCTCACACTCTCATAATTATTGTTGTTTTGTTGTTATCATTGTTTCATTTTTATTTGTTATCTTGTCCGGTCGGAGGGTAACAAAAGTAAAAAAAAACATGTTAAAATGGTTTGAACCTATAAGACATGTATCCTATAAATGAAGAATATTGACACAATAAAGTAAATAAATTAAGGTTGAAGCGTTTAAATAAAAGTAGAAACTAAACTACATCTGTGAGTGGCTGATAAGGCTGCATGAGAGTGGTTAATGTGAACTGATGAATAATTGGGAAAGTACATTTAACAGGAGAAGTATTTTTAAGTTTAACATTCATATGATCTCAGTTTTTTATTATTGTTATAATGATTTTATTTTATCTCACATGTTCCTCATATTCTCCTAAAACACCTCAGAGTCCACCAGGCCATCAGGTTTGGTGTCAGGACTGGGTTCAGTTCTAGTCTAAACCAATAGCTGGTTGTCACCTCCTAATCTCAGCACTCTATCTAACACTGCCACCTTCTCACAAAAGGAAGAAGCATCAGAGTGGACTTCCTGGTTCTCAGGATGCCAGCACAAAGGATGGGTGTAACTCTGAGTCTGAACAGAGAGGTGATGACTCATTTGAGGAAGACTTCTCTCTGATCCAGCTTCAGCTGACTTGTTTGGTGAGGAGGACTGGTTCTGCTGCTGAGGTTTGATCTTAATATTTGGTTGTTTATGATGAAGTCAGAAACATGAGGTGTTTTGGTAAATGGACTTGTACTTATATAGTGCTTTTCTAGTCTGTTTGACCACTCAAAGCACTTTTACACTACTTGTCACATTCACCCATTCATACCCATTCACTCACTGATGGTAGAGACTGCTATGTAGTGAGGGACCATCAGTGTTAGCTAATCTCATTCATTCACATTCACACACCTCTGAACAACAGAGTGAGCAATTTGGGGTTCAGTGTCTTGCTCAAGGACACTTCGGCATCTGACTGCTGGAGCTGGGATTGAACCGCCAACCTTCTGATTGATAGACGACCGACTCTACCCACTGAGCCATGTTCTTGAAGAAAAAATGAGCACTTTGTTGAGCACAGATGATTTGATGGAGACAATTCAGAAATGATGATCAGGCTCCTTTTTTTAATTCAGGTGATGAGTGTCATGTCATTCCTGTCAGTGAGCATGTCAGCCAACATGTTTCTGATTGTCCTCTTTGTGCCAGGTGAGCTGTTTATTCACTCAATTTCATTTAAAGCTGTTTATTATTTAGAGTTTGAACTTCATGTAAACAAAGCAGAAAGAGGGGTGCAGATAAGTTTCTTCTTCCACATGTTCATGTCCTGACTGCAAAATGAAATGATTGATACTGATGTTGTTAACAGGACTGGGAGAAAGAGCAGCATTTAACATACTACTTCTTAGTTTATCAGAAATACAAACTCTATGCTTTTATTTTACACAACATGATATTAACCATAACTCTGGTTTACAGGGGCTCTGACTAAATGTCCTGAAGATTCAAATGTCTTCATCTCTTCACCTAAAGAGATGGAAGCTCTGAGTAGATCTTGTTTGCTGATCCTGTGTAACTTCAGCCCTAGATATGAAAATGACTTTGACAGCACAAGAGAAATATTTGGACTGTGGAAAAAAGAAAAAGAAATTACAGACAGTCCACACAATGTGGTTTTTAACAGTAGTGGGACAGTTCTCAAATATCCAATCAGCATAACTGGAGACCTGAAGGAGAAAAACTGCACGACTCTGTTCTCCAACGTAGATGCAACATTTAAAGGCATTTACTACTTCAGGATTATGAACGAGCCATTCAGAGCAACAGCTGTCTGTGATCCTCTGAACATAACAGTGAGAGGTAAGATCATTTTGCTTTTCTAAAAACAATTATCAACTTTAATTTCAGTGTTTGAAATGACAAACTCAGATCGTTGAGTATTTAAAAAGATGTTTTCATGTAAACCTTTGTTTCATCTAACCCACAGATTCTCCTCGGAGCCCCAGAATAGAGATCTCAGGAGACCTGAAGGAGGAGGAGTCTGTCACTATAACCTGCTCAGCTCTCACTCCCTGTCCACACTCTCCTCCTACACTCACCTGGAGTCTCCAAAGAAACTCTCTCAACAACACAGAGGAAAACACAGATGGAACCTTTACAACTAAAATCCAGGAGAGCATCACTCTGTCAGACCACCATGACAGATACAACATCACCTGTTCTGCCACATATCGTGTGAATGAAGGCGGAGCTGTGAGGACAGCAGAGGAGACAAAGACTCTCAGTGTTTCATGTGAGACAACCAGAGTTTGATATTGACTCCAGGCAGAATATGATGATTTATGGGATGTCAGTTTATCTTTCTTTTTCCCTCAGATGCTCCTAAACACACCTCAGTGTCCATCAGTCCATCAGGTTTGGTGTCAGCAGGTACCCTGGTTAACCTGACTTGCTCCAGCAGAGCCAATCCTCCTGTCAGCAGGTTCATCTGGTTCAGGATCCGCAACAACAGACTTGTGATCGTATCTGAAGGAGAGTTTTACAGCTTTAATGTGACTGAAGGAGAAGTTTATTACTACATGGCCACCCATGCTCTTGGTATTCAGATGTCTTCAAGGATTCATTTGAGTATTTCAGGTAAATAAAGAACTGTACTGAATATTTGTATATAAGTCAGCCCAGTACTCCACTCTCATCTGTTAATGTGTATTATGTATTTAATTGTGCCTTAGTAATGGCCTCCTGTTAATAAAGCTCATTAGCTGTATTTGTTTATGCAAAATAATCCTCTGAAAGTAAAACATTAACATGTGAAGGAACAAAGAGTATATTACAGTGCATGATGTTTCAGACACATTACATTATAAAGCATGTTGTGTTGTTACAGATCCTTCACAGTTCAGGGTTGTTGTCTACATCACAGTCAAGGTCCTGGGAATAGTTCTTCTCTACAGTACAATCGTCATCTTTGATTGGTGAGACAAACTTTCAGTGAAATGATTTTTAGCAGCCAAACACTTAATAAAGTTTGACATCATGCAGAGTAAGGTCAGTGTTCACTAACGCCGTTTTTTTTTTGTGCGGGCAGCGCTTATTTTCTATTCAAACCAAATATTAGTCAGCGTTTCAAGCACTCAGCGTCCTCAGTTAAAAACAGTTCAGCTTTATGAACACCACTGTCCATCAATGTCACTTCCTGATCACCAACCATCAGAATCAAGAAGGGGCGGGGCTTCTGATATCAGCCTTGTCAACAACAATGGCAGAGGTCTGTACACAGGAGAAAAGTTATCACACTTTTGAGGTATAATTTCAAAGAGCTGATGCTCTGACATCATTTATATCAATAGTTTTACAGTTTCTAGTTAAAATGTCGTTGAATGAAAGCAAATATGAAGCACACAGAGCATTTAAAACAGACATAACGTCACTATTGAAGGAAACAGTAGTCATGCGGGACATCTTTCGTGACCTAGCACCAGTAACCCCTGGTGAGAAGCGCTCTGAACTTGAGGTCGTGGGCACTGCCAGCACAAAAACATGACTGAGTGGATACGGCCCCTAAAGGATTCTGGGTAGCCATCTTTGAAGATTGAACAACACAGTAAATCAAAAGTTCCTTCAGTGTGAACTTAGATATCCATGATGCCTCCATCCACAGCAGTGACAGGAGACCAGAATGTTTGGAGCCAAATGACATAAAGGAAACCTGATCTCTCATGAACTCTGATTTACTGAGATCAGCTCAAAGTGCTGCTGCTGTTTGTCTTTCTGACTCCACTCTGTCTGTGTGTTTGCTTCTCTCAGGAAGGTGTACGCTGACACTGTCAACAGAGCGCATGAGATTCAAGCTTCATGAAGGAGAAGAGGATGATGTTGACCTCAGTATCATTTTGACCTAATATAGAATATAGCTGTATTTCTTTGTCCTGTTATTCTTACATATTTAATGTTGTTAGCTTGCAGCAGATTGATCAGATATAATCAGTAGGAAATAAGACACATGTTTTTGTTGCATGGCACATAATTGAATGATAATATTCTGCAGCTTCACCTTTACATGGTGCAGAAGTGTGCTGGTTTATGGATGTGTTTGTGTTATCATGTGTGTTTCTCTAAGTGATGTTTTCTTTGTGAATGAAACTGTTTCTTTTCAATGAGAATGAAAGATGAATGAAGTGAGACAAGAGATGAAGAAGAAACTTCAGAACTTTGATTCCAACAAAGTCAACCTTTGAGGGTATTAATGTATTATTTGAAGTTTTCACCAAAGCCTGTTTTCCTTATTCAATAAATAAAAAAAGAGTGTTGAACTTAATACGCTCATTTTCTTTGATTGGCTCTATTTACAGCTTCTTTAGAAACACTCCTGGTATAGGTGACTCACTTTGTTTCACATTATCTAAAGCTTGTAAAGATGCAGGACAGGAAAAGTAGTCTGCAACATGTTCCCTACTTCCCCCTGAAAGCATCTGGATTCATCCAATCAGGGCTTAACTCCTTCATACAATAAAGCTGTCATATAACCTCTACATGTGCTAACACATCTTCACAAACATGACTCAGTCAGCACTGTGGAGCAAACTTTGAGGTAAAGTCACATTCATTGAAAGACATGTGAAAGGGAACAAACTGCAGCCTGTGTGTGTTTGTTCTTGAAAGTGTACTCACGGAGAAGGTATCTCTGTAGGTGTGTTTGGTTTGCATGATCAGCATGAGGCTGATCCCAGTGCAGCTAATGAACTGAATTTAGTGAAAGAGAAGAGGTTAAAGGTGAGCTGACCATGTTCTGAGCAAAGCTTAGAGAGAACATGTAGAGAACTTTATGAACAGAGAGGAAGACGTTCATTTTCTCAGTATTTTCATATCATATATGTCATATATTTATTATATATGAAGCTTATGGGTTTGTAATTAATACAGTGACAAATGTACAAACTTAATATTAATATAAATACATTGAAAATTAAGTCCACTTTAAGGAACTTAAGATGCAGCTAAAGCTTAGAGCATCCATATGTCATCATATAGAGCGTGTTCTCCAAATGAGCAGCTAATGAGCTCAAACTACTCAATATACTGGTTCCAATAAGACATAGACTATTGTAGTGACTACAAAGAGCCTCAGCCTCTCAGGCTGAGGTTGGGCCTAGAAAAGTGTCTGACGCGCTAAGAGCAAAAATCACTGATGTACAAAAAGTATGTTTAACTTTTTATTAACGAAAAAGGAAAATCAACTCATGATAAAGTCCACAAACAGACAATTTAAATGATCAAAAGAATATAGCTAAAATAGCGGTTAACAAAAAGTAGGTAGACCCAGCTCACCCCCTCTCTTCCACCTGCAAACAAAAGAAAACAGGTGGCCTAAATGAATAGAATATCCCCGCCCCTAACACATGACCTGTAAATAACATAATTAACTGACCCCACAATAAACCATATTGTAAACAAACAAAAACAAAAAACACCACAACAAATCTACAAACAATAAACTACCCTAAACCTCAAAGTAAGATACTATAAACACTCAAATCTGTTGTAATGTTTGTGATTAAATTCCTTAATTTTAGGAGATGTTTAAACACAATATGTGGAAATGTTGGACCAATAAATGCAGCTGAGATTATTATGTATTTTTAGGAGCCAAGGTTTATTACTCAGCAATGAATAAATATCTTCAAGACAAAAACTTTGTCTCATTGAAGTACAAAATAAAATGTGGAACACTAGATCAGTATGAACATTGGTACACAATAGGTTAATGAGATTTTAAAAGCCTTGTCAAACATTGGAGCATATTAAGATATACACAATTTAAATGAAACTCCAGTCAACCCTGGTAATGTGACTGCAGAGCCGCCTCTGCTGTCAAACTCACTGTAATGTATGATCACTGACTGATATATGTTTTACAACTCTTCATCAGACACATTTGATTTATACAGATTCCTACATACATCATAAAAAGGTTAGAACAAATATGAACTGATCATGTGATCAGTAATCGATGACTGATTTTGGAGTCTGGCTATAAACATGACCCAACCCTCGTGTAGTTATTCACATTAACTGAAAGTCAACCAAAACAATCCAAGAGACTGCAGGTGTAGATTAGCTTTAAGCTAACTCTGGTACCATGCATCACATGGGAACATTAATGAAGCAGACAAAACTGCAATCTGTTCTAGAGTGTAGAGTGTAAACAACTAACAACTTTATTCCAAAGGTGTCACATACCAAATATTTGATAGACGATGCTGGATTTCAAACTAAAAAGATAGCATAACACAACATGTGTGACTCCACAGCTAGTCCAGCCTCCACTGACTCCACCTACTGTCTGTGAACAACACACAACTCTATCTTAAAGGGACAGTGACTCAAAACCTCTTCACCAAAAAAGGAACTAATTTCCTACGCTTTACCATAAGCATTTCTTCATCAGCACTAACGTTAATTAAATCAATAAACAGTCATTAATAAACAGTAACTCAACTTTGCCTCATGCAGACAATATTGAATATTGTACATGGTCCCTTTATAAATAAATCACATGAGATCTAAATATTCCAGGAGCTCAGCCAGCCCAGGCAAGCAGTGATAATAAAGCTAGGCAAACACACAGGTCCACCACTAAACTGTCATCATGTGAAGGTAGATCAGGGTTTGTGTGTAAATGAGATGTTGGATGGATGATAAAGAGATCTGCTCTTTTTGTGAAGTGTCTTCAGATAACTTGGCTCATGATTTGACTCTTTAAAAATAGAAATGGATCATTTACTGGTTTCTAGGGTCTCTTTGTGCTGCCATGAACAGATCCTCATTGTTTCTCAACTTGAGCGTAGAGATCCTCTGGGCTGCTGTCTTCAGTCTGTGTTACGCTGCTTGCTGGCTGGGACACTTTGACCTGTGCGTACTGTTGTATCTTGACCGCCCGTGATGTGTAGATGCAGAAGGAATCTTCGTGACACTGGCTTGCTTGCATAGTAATACGTTTATTACAAGAAAACAATACCAGTATCGAACAAGCACCCGGAATGCTTGGGAGAACAGCTCTGCAAATCTGCTGACTCCCAGAATGCTGTTGACCAGCACCTTTTATAGGTCTGTCAACCAATGACATAGCCTACTGCAAAGCCCAAACTTATCTTGATCTCTAGTTATCTATTTTACCCTCCTGGGCTCTGCTAGCCTTAGGGTTACAAAACTTATCCATGCATGTCGCTAAATTGGAAGGGGGTCTCAATCTAATTTCCTTGAAAGTCTGGGAGAACATAGGTTTCTCCTTGACTTGTTTTACGTCAGTTACTTATTAACTATCAGATACTTCAGTACACTGAGTCCTGTTCCTGTTCCTGTCCACTGTCCTGCACCAAGACAGAGAGAGGTTCAGGTCTCCTCACAGAGAAGTGGATCTCTCCATAATGGATGGTGTCCTCTGATTGGCTTGCTGGCTGTTGAAGAGTCAGCATATCATCTCTTTGACTCTGAAAAATACATAGAAGAAGAAACTTTCAGGAGGGTGGGTGCTGTGTTGTTTCCCAAAGTGATATTTATTCTGAGTGGAGACCCCCAGGGTGAGATTCATGGCCCTTCTTTGTTCAACCTGTATATGCCTTCACATGTCCATATCAGACACAAACACTGTGTATAAGAACTATAACAGCCAAACCCAATGACAGTGACCCAGAGACTCACCTTATCATTACTCACAGTAAATACTATGAATGCAACTCTCCTCTGTCTAAACTAGAATGTAAAAATCACAACTTAATTTTCCAGCTTAATTCAAGAACTACAGAATAAAAACTCAAAGACTGAGCAAGGATTCATTCAGTCCTTTGGTCAGTTCTGAGTTAAACTCTTTAAACTACTCCTTCACACTGGTGTCAAGTTACAGATTTTAAAGTGCTGTTGTTCCTCCTTTATCTAAACCCTTTAAACAGATTCAACCAACAAGAAGTTGTGTTCTGCTCACAGTTTCTAACCACAGTGTTAGAGTGATGCAACAAGCTGCTTCTACACTCTGGATGGATTTCTAAATGTGCCACAAAACAGAGAACCTCTAAAATGTCCTCTACCTCAAGTCAAAGCTCTGGCTTTCACACATCAGAACACAATAAACAGATCTGAAGACCTCAAACACACAGTTCAGCTCTGTGAATACACTTTAATAATATCTCACCTGAGTCTGTGGAGGATGATGCTTTGACTTAATCCGCCTGGAAGACAGAGATATCATATTTATACTGAGGCAGATTAATGAGGCAGATCTCACTGGGTCTCATTCACCAACATCCTCTTCAGATTGTTCTTACATTTATTCTGAAGAACGTTTCTCACAGAAGTCTACGGCACATTCATGAACGCCTCTTAAACTGCAAGTTTGAAGCTTGTGCTCGATGGTCCTAATTAGCAAAGTTGTACTCCCCTTAAATGCCCATATAAGGGCATGACACTGCAGGGCCACACAGAAATCACACAGGCGCGTGAGAGGAAGAGAGAGACATCGGGAGTGCAAATTAAACTATAAACCAATTAAACTAGATAATTTTGTTAATCCGAAACGGAGGCAGAGCTGCTGGAAGTGAAACACAAACAGGTTAGCTTTGTTATTATACTTTGTGGCCTCAGTAGTGAATATAAACTAATATAAACGTTTTAACAAGAAAATAACGCACAGCAGATGAAGGGAAATAAAAAGTTTGATCTCAAATCTGAAGGAAACATTTCCTGAGACAGAAGACACTCATCTCGACTTCCTCAAAAGTTATTGATACGTTTTGACTGATTGTGTTCTGAAAGCTTTAAAATGATTGATATGTGACAGATCAGTCATTAATAACCTGTGTATAAATGTAAGTCATGTATGGGTGGGAATTTCACTAAACCATATATTTGTATTTAAACTGTAGCTTATGTTATTGTCTTATGCAATCTTAGCATATATTACTTTAACATTTAATGTTTCATGTTTCTAAGTCTAGGTATCTGAACAGTTAATTCTGATCTGATATTTTAATAATTCTTCACATATTCATAAATAACATTTTGCAGTTTAAAGCAAACATTGCATGACTGAAATAACATTTCAACAATTAATTACACTTTTAAATCATGTATTCAGAAAAGTATTTAATGATATAAAGGTGCTAAATGAAGGAAAAAATCCAACAGGTTCACTCATGTCAGCACTCAGATGTGTGTCACAGTGCTCTAGACTGTTCTTAGATTGTGTTAAGAACAAATCCCAGATAAGGAAACTTTGGTGAATGTCAGAATCTTCTTAAAACATACTATGTGGGTTTTAAGAACTAATATGTTCTTAAGAAGGGTTGGTGAATGAGGCCCAATGTGTGCAAAAAACAACAACATCCAAATCCTGACGTAGTCTAGAAGAAGCTTCTTAAAGCTGCTTCAGAAAGAAACTTCATGAAACTCAGAGAAAATAAGAGTTCGGTCAAAGACAAGAATGTGAAGAAAGCTTCTTTTTGTTGGTGCTGAATGAAAAAGAGAAAACATAATTTTATACTCATCTGTTCCCTGGATAACTTAGTTTAGTGAAACTTACCACACACACACAGCAAGGCAGATGAGGAGAACAACGATCCCTCCGACAGCTGAACCCCACAGAAGAGAGCGAAAAGAGCTCACTGCTAGAATAGAAAAACACATTGAAGTGAGTGAAGGAAGCAAGGGGAGGAATTACAATATTTAAAAGCTCTACTGAAGCCAACTGTATGAGAACCATTTAAACTAAAATAAGAGACAAACAAACAAACAAACAAACGAGAAGAGCTACTCAGCAGCAGTTTAGGATAAAAGACAAAAGATAACACTGCTGACACCGAACCTGATGGACTGATTGACACTAAGGTGTTTTTAGGAGCATCTGAGGAACAAAGATAGACAACATAAAAGTCCTTCAGAGAAGCTTTAAGCAGTACAATAATGAATCTGTAACTCTCAGGAGAAGTCTTCAAGTCTCACTTTTACTCATTGATTCTTGTGGTTTCAGCCCTTTTTTAAGGTTCTACATTTTAGTGAGTTTTCCTCTGTCCAACACTTTCTCTCACTAAATTATTTCTCATCCTGCATATAAACACTATTGCTTAAAATACTTCATCCAAAGATAACTGGAACTCTTTCCAACTTTATCACAGTTATGTGCTTACCTTTGATATGCAGGTGGATATCTGAGGACTTTCCTTCACCAAGATAATTTGTGGCCACACAGTAATAAACTCCTCCTTCAGTCACATTAAAGCTGTAAAACTCTCCTTCAGATACGATCACAGTTCTGTTGTTGCTGATCCTGAACCAGGTGAACCTGCTGACAGGAGGCTTGGCTCTGCTGGAGCAGGTCAGGTCAACCAGGGTACCTGCTGACACCAAATCTGATGGACTGATGGACACTGAGGTGTTTTTAGGAGCATCTGAGGAAAAAAGAAAGATAAACTGACATCTCATAAATCATCATATTCTGCCAGGAGTCAATATCAAACTCTGGTTGTCTCACATGAAACACTGAGAGTCTTTGTCTCCTCTGGTGTCCTCACAGCTCCGCCTTCATTACCAGGATATGTGGCAGAACAGGTGATGTTGTATCCATCATGGTGGTCTGACAGAGTGATGCTCTCCTGGATTTTAGTTGTAAAGGTTCCATCTGTGTTTTCCTCTGTGTTGCTGAAAGAGTCTCTTTGGAGACTCAGGGTGAGTTTAGGAGGAGAGTGTGGACAGGGAGTGAGAGCTGAGCAGGTTATAGTGACAGACTCCTCCTCCTTCAGGTCTCCTGGGATCTCTATTCTGGGGCTCCGAGGAGAATCTGTGGGTTAAGATTTATCATAGAGACAAACATTCTGAGAATAAACTAAGGATATAAATGTAAATACATACATCAACAGTAAAACATGTGTTTTTCTGCTTCTCCATGAATGATACTGGACACTTTAATTCTGACATTACATTTAATGTGGTTTATTGAATATTAGATCACCTGCTTATAAAGCTGTTTTAATAAATGAGATTATTTCAGATTATCACATTGATTTATTCTCACTCACTGAAACCTGGCTGTGTGAGAATGAATACCTTAGTTTAAATGAAGCTACTCCTCATTGTCACCTTAATGCTCATAACCCTTGAGTAACTGGCCGAGGTGGTGGAGTGGCAGCAATTTTTAATTCTAGTTTTCAAATTAACCCTAGACCCAAACTAAGCTATAGCTCTTTTGAAGGCCTTGTTCTCAGCTTTCCCCATCCAGCTTCTAGAACTGTACGACCAGTTTTATTTGTTATACTTTCCCGCCCTCCTGACCCGTACTCTGGATTTTTATCTGAATTTTCAGAGTTTTTATCTAGTCCTCAGCTCAGATAAAACAGTCATTGTGGGTGACTTTAATATTCATGTAGACGTTAATGTTGTATTCATAATGACAGCCTTAGCATTGCGTTCATGTCCCTGCTAGACTCAATTGGCTTCTCACAGGTTGTAAACAAACCTACTTACCGTTTCAATCACACCCTCCGTCTTGTTCTGGCTTATGGCTTTGAAATAGAGGACTTTTCAGTCTTCCCACAGAATCCTCTTCTATCAGATCACTTTTTAGTAACTTTTGATTTCCTCCTATCAGCTTCTACTCCAGGTAACAAAGACATACTAACCAGAAACTTGTCTGATAGTGCCGTAGCTAAGTTCAAAGAGGCTATCCCTGCTGCTTTAAATTCCGGATTTTGTCGAACCTTAGCTGAAAGTTTGTATGCTAGCACCAGTCCCTCTCAGCTGGATCAGTTTGTAGATGATACTACAGGTTCTCTGCAGGTTACCCTGGACCTGATCGCTCCCCTTAAACAGAAGACTATTAGACAGATGCTAGCTCTGTGGTATAATGCTCAAACCCGTGAACTGAAACAAACTAGAAAACTTGAAAGATTATGGCGCTCCAATAAAACAACTGAAACCTGCTCACTTTGGAAAGATAGTCTTAATAAATATAGGAAGGCCCTGTAGCATGCTCGAGCTGCCTACTCCTCCTCTCTATTAGAAGAGAATAAAAACAACCCTGGATTCCTCTTCATCACTGTAGCCAGGCTGACAGACAGTCATAGCTCCATTGAGCCGTGTATTCCTTTAGCCGTCAGCAGTGATGACTTCATGAGCTTCTTTAATGATCTAATCTTAAAGATTAGAGATCAAATTAGTAACCTCTTACCCTTAACTTTAGGACCCTTTACTAACAGTGAGATCATGGAAACGACTTTAAAACCAGATATATACCTAGACTGTTTTTCACTCATTTACCTACCTGAATTGGTTTCAGCAGTTTCTTCAGCTAAACCATCGTCCTAACTATTAAGCTTATAGTTAGAGCTGGATCAGGCTCGGACCAGCTCTTAGTTATGATGCTAACGGCTTAGACTGCTGGGGGGATTAACACACTGGGATCCTGTCTTTCCCTCTCTCTCCTCTCTCTGCATGTCACTTACTTGAACTCTTCCTGTCCCATTAAAGTTACTAGCAGCTGAATGTTCAATGAAAAATAGCCCCAAGTTAAACAGGGTCTTGCTCAGACAAAGCATAAATTGATCTCACTTCTGTCACAATAAAGTCACAGCCTGAGGGAAAGACAACAAAATGATCTTACCTCTCACTGTTATGTTCAGAGGATCACATATAGCTGCTGCCATGAATGGCCAGTTCATGATTCTGAAGTAGTAAATGCCGTTAAATGTTGCATTTACGTTGGAGAACAGAGTGGTGCAGTCATTCTCCTTCAGGTCTCCAGTTATGCTGATTGGATATTTGAGAACTGTCCCACTACTGTTAAAAACCACATTGCTTGGTCTGAATGTAGGATGGTTTTCTTTATACCACTGTCCAAATATTTCTCTTGTTTTGACAAACTCAGTATTCCCACTACTGCTGAAGTTACACGGGATCAGCAAACAAGATCCACTCAGAGCTTCCATCCTCTGAGGTGTAGAGATGAAGAGATGTGTCCATTTAGGACATTCAGTCACAGCACCTGTAAACCAGAGTCATGGTTAATATCATGTTGTGTAAAATAAAAGCATAGAGTTTGTATTTCTGATAAACTAACAAGTAGTATGTTAAATGCTGCTCTTTCTCCCAGTCCTGTTAACATCATCAGTATAAATCATTTCATTTTGCAGTGAGGACATGAACATGTGGAAGAAGAAACTTATCTGCACCCCTCTTTCTGCTTTGTTTACATGAAGTTCAAACTATAAATAATAAACAGCTTTAAATGAAAGTGAGTGAATAAACAGCTCACCTGGCACAAAGAGGACAATCAGAAACATGTTGGCTGACATGCTCACTGACAGGAATGACGTGACACTCATCACCTGAATTAAAAAGTCATCATTAATCTTAATTTTTAAATTATCTTGATCAAATCATCTGCTGAAAAAAAATGTATTCATCATGAACAACCAAATATTAAGATCAAACCTCAGCAGCAGAACCGGTCCTCCTCGCCAAACAAGTCAGCTGAAGCTGGATCAGAGAGAAGTCCACCTCAAATGAGTCTTCACCTCTGTGTTCAGATTCAGAGTTACACCCAGTCTTCATCCTTTATGTTGGCACACTGAGAACCAGGAAGTCAACTCTGATGTTTTTTCCCTTTTAGTGGAAGTGTCAGACAGACAAACAGAAAGTTGAGGTGAGGTGATAACAACCAGTTAATGGTTTAGACTGGAACTCAGCCCAGTCCTCTGTGAGAATGACTGATATTTAAGTAACACACACTACAACAGTTGAGGCCCCCAAGCTTTAGTTATTTCTCTGATTATTGTTTACTCTCAATTCTTTTTACTGACACCAAACCTGATGGCCTGATGAACTCTGAGGTGTTTTATGAGAATATGAGGAAAATGTGAGATAAAATAAAGTCATTATAATAATAATAATAAAAAACTGAGTGTGAAATGAATGTTAAACATGATTGTTAAACTTAAAGATACTTCCCCTGTTAAATGTACTTTCCCACTTCTTCATCAGTTCACATCCAACCACTTCTCTGAAGAAGCCTTATCAGCCACTCACAGATGTAGTTTAGTTTCTACTTTTATTTAAACAGACATCTGAAACTGTTTGTCTTCATTAAAATAGGAAAGTAAGACATCTGTCAAATGTCTCGTAATGAACTTTGTGATAAATGCTTCAACATTATTTTATTCATACATGTCTTATCGGTTAAAACCATAGACTGTATATAGAATCTTTACACGTGTCCTGAGTTTGAAATAATGAAAGCTTTGACGCAGCTGGGCTTTGTGCCTAAATGATCTCTTTCCATTTGGACAGTCACATTGGTTTTTAGCATACAGAGGAATTGTTTCAGAGGATAGAACCTGAATCCAGGCACTATTGCACTTTGCGTCATGCATTCTAGACCGTGCTCTGTGATCCGTTATCGTCTTTTTCTGTTTGTCTTTGATGAAGTCCTTCCATAGACCTGCATGTAGAATGATGACGTTATTTTTGATGTCATAAAGCTTTTCAACCGAGGTTATAAATAGGACCCGTGTGAGCTATGACAGTCAGTCCACACTCCCTCCGGGAGTCGTGGAGAGCTCTTCTCCCTGTGGAACCTGGAGTTCCCGGGTTGAGACTGTGTGTGTGTGTCAGACGGAGATCTCGGGTTCCGGGTCTGTGCATCACGCTGACACCCTCCTGTCGGTGCCCTGCTTCCACCGTCAAGCATGGCCTCTGCTGGACAGGGGTTCTGGATCCGGGACCTCACCGGCAGGGCAAGCTCCCATTTCGATGGTTGAAGCTCAGAGCTCTTAGTTAGTTGGGTGGGTGGTTAGTTAGTTAGTTAGTTAGTTAGTTAGTGGGGGTACTTCCTCACCTTAGCTAGCTTACAAACTGACTATTTAGTTTATTAGTAACTTAGTTACTAATGAGCTAACCAGCAAACACACTGACTCTTAAGTTTGTCAGTTTTTGGATATCACCAAGCACTCTGTCTTACGCAGTGTTTGATGCGCACTGTTTCAAGTGTGTGTTCTTCTTCCTCTATAGTGAGACCTTTAACTCTCCTGTTGTTTTAATTGTTCCTTATACATTCAGCCAAGGGTTCTACACAGTGCAAAGATTTGTGGGGATAATACATCCCTCTGTTTTGTTCCTCTTTTTAGTGTAAAGGTCCTTGAAAGCGTTCTGTTTACCCTTACTCTTGTTTTTGTTCTTTATGTATTCCCTTGATCAGTTTAACAAATGTTTGATGAAATCCAACTTTCTCACATACTTCATATAAGAAAGGCCATGACACCCTATCAAAGGCTTTTCAGGGTCTAAAGTCAATGTTAACATATGATGCTTTATTTGTATTGAGTGATCAAGTGTATGAGGAGTACAACGCACATTATCACTTAGATTCTGAACTTTTAAGAATTTGTTTGATCTGAGTTAATTAAGCTGGGTCATATGTTTCACAATCTGTTTTCCATAATTGATGAGAATATATTTTGGTCTACAATAAGAAGAAATATTGTTCTATACGATGAACATGCTGCTGGGTCTTTCCCTTCTTGAGTATAACACTGATGATAGGTGAATTCCACGTGTCTTCCCAGTTTCCAGTTTGCAGAACTGCATTTAAAGCTCTGCCAGATGAATGCTTCATCCTTTGTGCCGGCACCCTGAGAACCAGAAAGTCAGCTCTGAGGCATCGTCCCTTTTTGGGAAAGTGTCAGTCTTACACAGACAGTTGAGGTAAGGTTGTGACAAGCAGCTTATGGTTTAGACTAGAACTGAACCCAGACACCAAACCTGATGGCCTGATGGACTCTGAGGTAACATGTGAGATAAAATAAAATCATTATAATAATAATAATAAAAAACTGAGTGTTAAATGAATGTTAAACATGAATGTTAAACTTAAAAATACTTCCCCTGTTAAATGTACCTTCCCACTTCTTCATCAGTTCACATCGGACCACTTCTCTCAAGCAGCCTTATCAGCCACACAAAGATGTAGTTTAGTTTCTACTTTTATTTAAACAGACATCTGAAACTGTTAGTCTTCATTAAAATAGGAAAGTAAGACATCTGTCAAATGTCTCGTAATGAACTTTGAGATCAATGTGTCAACATTATTTTATTTACTTTATTGTCAATATTCTTCATTCATAAGATACATGTCTTATAGGTTCAAACCATAGACTGTATATAGAATCTTTACAAGTGTCCTGAGTTTGAAATAATGAAAGATTTGACGCAGCTGTGCTTTGTGCCTAAATGATCTCTTTCCATTTGGACAGTCACATAGGTTTTTAGCGTGCAGAGGAATTGTTTCAGTAGATAGAAACTGAATCCAGACACTTTCGTGGGTATACTGTCGCCTGTAAATTTGTGTTTTTTTTGTATAACTATTTTCTTTCTTTTTTACAATCCTTATAATTTAAGTGTCTGTATTTTTGTATTCAATGCTGCTCATATGTGCCTTAAATTGCCCCCCGGGGACAAATAAAGTTTTTTGAATTGAATTGAATTGAACTTTTGCACTTTGTGTCATGCGTTCCAGACCGTGCTGTGATGCGTTATCGTCTTTGTCTGTTTGTATTGATCAAGTCCTCCATAGACCGGCATGTAGAATGATGACGTTATTTTTGATGTCATACATTTTTTTAACCGAGGTTATAATAATAATAGGACCCGTGTGAGCTATGACAGTCAGTCAACACTACCTCCAGGAGTCGTAGAGAGCTCTTCTCCCTGTGGAACCTGGAGTTCCCGGGTTGAGACTGTGTGTGTGTGTCAGACTGAGATCTCGGGTTCCTATGGCTTTCCATAGGTTCCGGGTTTGTGCATCACGCTGACACCCTCCTTTCAGTGCCCTGCTTCCACCGTCGAGCATGGCCTCCGCTGGACAGGGGTTCTGGATCTGGGACCTCACTGGCAGTACAAGCTCCCATTTCGATGGTTGAAGCTCAGAGCTCTTAGTTAGTTAGTTGGTTGGGTGGGTGGTTAGGTAGTTAGTTAGTTAGTTAGTTAGTTAGTTAGTTAGTTAGTTAGTTAGTTAGTTAGTTAGTGGGGGTACTTCCTCACCTTAGCTAGCTTATAAACTGACTATTTAGTTGATTAGTAATTAGTTCCTAACAAGCTAACCAGCAAACACACTGACTTATTAGTTTGTTAGTTATTTGGGTACCACCAAGCACTCCGTCTTACGCAGTGTTGGATGCGCACTGTTTCAAGTGTGTTCTTCTTCTTCTATAGTGAGACCTTTAACTCTCTTATTGTTCCTTATATGTTCAGCTAAGGATTCTATACATAGTGCAAACATTTGTGGGGATAATGGATCCCCTTGTTTTGTTCCTCTTTTTAGTGTAAAGGTCTTTGAAAGTGTTCTGTTTACCCTTACTCTTGTTTTTGCTCTTTGTGTTTTCCCTTGATCAGTTTAACAAATGATGAAATCCAACTTTCTCACATCAACTGAACAGTTTGATATTGAAGCCACATACGTTTGTTTTGTCAAGTATTTCATTTCATGATATAGTAAATCTGATTTAACAAGAACAGAAGACATGCAAATATTGTTTCAAGTTAATGCTGTATGGGTTATTAGTCATGTAACAGTGTTTTGATTTAAGTTAAAGTGGATAACAGGTAAAGAAAATAGAAATTTAGTTTCATTTTACACAAATTCATTTAAAATATGTTTATTGTACAGAATTCATTATATTAATGTATGTATATATTATTATAGAAGTTAAAGGGATTAATAATTTCTGATAGATCAGAAATGCAAATGATTAATGAACATTTCTGGCCATGTCAATGCATGCAGGTCAGGTTTTCTGAGACGGTTTAAAATTGATGGCGAGCCAACCCAGAAGAGACCTCTAGATCCCTGGATTGAAGATCCCTGAGATGAGGAGCAAAAAACTGTGAGCCTTTCCCCTCTCCTGCCACAGTGGTAGGGTAAACATCATAACCAGCACCACTCTTGCACTCTTGGAAGGACTGAGTCGTTACCGTCACTGATTTAAGTGAATGGACTGAATAGTGATATTATTCACATGGTGTATTATTGTGTTTATGGTGATTTTCACTAGCAAGGACCACGCCACACGAGAATATAAGTTTGAACATGTAATGATTTATTGTGCGTCGTATAGCCCAGCAGATGGAGACTCAGGATGGGGATTACGTCTCAGCGTTATCCTAGCCGGAGCTGATCTTGATCCCAGGCAGTACCTGGAATTAGACAAGGGCACAAAAGAGCGTTGAGTAGTAAGGGGTAAGAAAAAAGGGCAATTGAAGCAGAGCAAGGTGAGGGAGGGCGGGTTGAAGAGCAACAGACGAACGGTTGAGTAGTCTTGCTACGTTTAAGTAGGCTTGTCAGGTGATTGAGGGTGTGGTTTAGGCGTGGTCCTGCTCCCGAATTTAAGTTAACACCTTAACTTCATTTGTTATTACTGAAATAGTGAACTGTTGAAAAGTTGGAACAGTCTGTGGAGTGATAATATTTAAGAAGGTATTCTGTTGAATGTTGTTACTTACCATACTGTTGGATAAGAATATTGAGAGTTAGAGTCAGAACTATAAGGGTGCACCGTCTCAGATAGAAAGCAGTTAAAATAACTCAGAGGTTTATAACCAAGAAAAAGAGTGACAAAAGAATTACTTTGTTTGTGATTTGAACTGCATAGAGAACTTTTGTTTATTTACTTGATTGAGATTTTTTTCTACTAAAAATACAAGGTACCAGTTCATAATCTCTGGTCTCGTGTGGTCATTGAATGTTGCAAACAGTCTCTTCTGCCTCCTTTTCGAGCCTGATATCCTCTGATTCTGGTCCGGTATAATTATAACTACTACTACAGTACTACATTACTTACACATTGCATTATTATTATTATTATTATTATTATTATTATTATTATTATTATTATTATTATTATTATTATTATTATATTTCTGTTAGTCATTATTATTTTATTTTATTTCTTTGCCTACTGTTTTGATGTTTTTGTTTTACTTTGTTTAATTATTAGTTCTTTTTTTCCTTTATTTTTAATAAAATAAAATATAAAATAAGTTATCTTAAATTTTGCATTCACAAATAAGAACTTCATGGCATATTCCAGCTCAATAACTTCCCTTTATTATGTAGATGTGGCACTTTCAAATATTCAGCTGATCACTCTCCAGTGTCGTTTTTCTTTTCTGATCTGTATATGACTTTTCATGAAGAAGTACGCTCGTTCCATTGCTCTGGTGTTGGAGTAGAGACATAGTACATCATTTCAACCACAAGGGGACAGTCTTCAGCAAGGTTTGGTCAATCTAACGGTGAACAAACTGCAAGTTAGTCCAGAGAACAGCAGGCGAGAGGAATCTGCTGAAGAGGCACTCACACAAACACCAACAAAATATGAGTTTGTGTTTTTTCCTTGGACAGCCACAGCATGCCACCAAGTGTTGGCACATTGTTCGTATTCAAATAAACTACTAGACATAATGGGCAGTATTAGAGCTAATTGCTTTTTCAATTTCCCTTACATGTTTTGAAACTACATTAGAATATTCATAACATTTCAGGAATACAGGATCACTTTCCTTCTTTCTTGTATATTTCTGTTAAAAGCCTGTCTGATGGGACCTCCCTGTTCATAGACCTCAGAGTTATTTCAAACAGTGAACTGAAATGTCACGATGAAGCTCTTTTCTCCCCCTGCTTACACTTCATACTTGAGATGAAGAGAATGTGTTACAGAGATGCTGAGAGAGCTCTTTGATCCAGAGAGGCGCACGTATGACCAAATGATTTATGGTCCTCTCAGGAGCCTTTAAAGCACCACACGCGCTGCCGTTTTGAAACATCCATTTATGACTTCAAAATTCACTGTGAGACCACACTCCAGGGCCAACAGGGCTCCTTCTCTCTCTCCATAATGTTCAGAGAGAGACATAACCTCACATCAAATATTAATATGTTTCTGCCCCGGCAGGCAGCGGACAGAGCTCGTGGACTTTGAGTTCAACTTTGGCAAGTTCAGAATGCCACCAACGTCTTTTTCCCTTCTTTTTCTTTCTTCCATATCCTTTTATCTCTCTCTCTCTCTCTCTCTCTCTCTCTCTCTCTCTCTCTCTTTCTCTCTCTCTCTCTCTCTCTCCATATAACATTTAATATTCTCTTCTTTATCATTCATCAGCAACACTGACTGACGCTTATTTTGATGCACTCACTGTGCAATCTTTGACAGATAGCAGAGAGATATGGATGCAGTACAGACAAAGAGGCAGCAACAGACTGAGGCACAGATAAGGAATGAAAAGGATTTCTATCAGCAGCCTGCTTCAAGACTTAATCACTCCCCGTAATCACAAGCCATTTTGTGCTGTTTTGGTCTTTTTAAATTACTTCTACATGCGAGTCTGGCTTGGAAAGCGGAAGGCAGTTTCTTTTCCGACCACAAGCTAAAAGTACTTTTCTCCTTCTGGTCCCTGAAGTGGTTTGTAAAATCGGAGACAATGACATAATGTGTTATGCTGCTCTTTGGTGCTTCTTCGTAATATTTCCTGGCTCAGAGATGCCATTACTCCGCTGAGGAATGTAACCGAGGAATTTAATGTTCCTTTTCCACAGTTGTTTTCATCTGTAGCGGATAATTGTGCCATTTACAGACTTTATAATTTTCACAAATGGTTACAAAGTCAATGAGGTGGTGGCCGGAGGCAGGCAGGAGGAGTCTGCCCATCCTTTCCCCCCGCTCAGATCAGAGCAGACATCTCTCACTCTCTTTAGAAGAAGTTTTCAGTTCTGTGGCCTCGGCTTGAGCTCCCCAGGCTGATTTGGATTCCTCCCCTGCCTGTGTGACTCCCTGGGCTGCCCTCTCTGCTGACAGGCTGTCCACTTCACAGCCTGCGATGACCTTCGTGTCACACCAAAGAGAAAGAGGAATAAGAGGGAGGATATTTGAATTGAATACTCATTTCAGCGCGCATCTTACTGAATCACTCTGAATCCCCTGCCTTGTTCATGAAGCTGATTTACACCAAGCTTTCAATTAAATCTGATTTACAGAGATAGCTTAGCTGAGTAAACCAACATATTTATGATGCTTTGGATTCTTATTTCTTGAAATATTTACTTTCAAGAATTGCTGCTTTTGCACTTCATCACAGGTTCTCTCTACCTCCGTATTCCAATGTATAAATATTAAATTGATTCCTCCTGCCTGAGCGAGTTCCTTTGTTAATAAATCAGCTTTCTGTGAACCTATATCATGGCCGGTGGGTCAAACTCAGCAATATTTTCTGCTTTAATGCACAGAGCAGGGCAGAGATTGGCCCGTGGCAGTGACTCAGCAGACATCCATCATCTTCAAGGAGAGCTACACGCATGAATTGACCAGATATGGAATAGACAGAATTCTGCATTTTATTCCTCAGCCGTGCTCATCTCAGAGCCTGGCTCTTATGTCAGTGTTCAGATTTCAATATTCACTCCAAACCAAAAGGCATTTTTGTCTGTGAAGGACTTGTGGACGGCTGATGTCTGGGCTGTCGAGATCAGCATCCATCATGGTGATGTTGGCACGTGAAAACCTCTTAAATCCAATTTTGGTCAAGATTATGATGTCTTTACTTTTGTTAAATTAGGGAACATTTTTTGAACTCTTCTCCATGCATGAGATAAACTCAAAATAAATCATGTTCAGATTACAACCCCAACTTATTTGTCTTTATTCCACAAATCTTATGGGGAGTAGTTTTCCAATCATCGCCCATGAGCAACAGGTCAATTATTTCCCCTCGATTCTACGTCATTTTACTAAAGTCTAACATTTCTGGAAACATGCTAGTCCCTTGAGAAAGTTAATATCACTCCATGTCCATTCAGTAAATATGATGCTATAACCAGGAATCTGTTTGCTCAGCTTAGCATGAGACAGAAAAACATTATGCATGGGACTCACCGACCACCAAGAATCTGCTCCCGCTAACGTTAAGTACTACATCCTTCTTAACCAGAAAATACCAGCAGAGGAACATATTCATCTCTTTCTTATAGCTGGAAAAATCTTGCTCCACATCCACAGATGAGGCCCTCCCTCTCTACAAGCAGCTGAGAGGGAATCCCGTTAATCGACAAACAGCAACCTAAAGGTAAATTAAAGCCACAAGCAGCGTTGAATGGGCCCTCGCACACCTGTCGCCACTGCCTGATAGGCAGCGACCGCCTGATGTGCAGCGGGATCTGCCTATGCACCAGCCATTACTGTGCTGCACTTAATGAAGGTTTAATAAACATCTTGGCTGATGCTGCAGGCATTCATTTCTATTTTAAGCACAGAGTACATGGCAGTACTGACTTTCACCAGTAGGTGGGACTATGACTTAAAAGAAGTGATCATCTGCAGGATTGTTTCCCACAGATCAATACAGAAGAAGTTGTGATCTGAAGCATCTTAAAAGCAGTTCATAACAGTAAATACCACTTGTGTTCAATAGGTGGCGCTAATCCTATGACCACAATGTATATGTAGATGAGTTCACGCTGGGTCCATGATCAAACATGTATAATTTGGGACAGATGGAAGATCGTTTGTTAAGGTCAGTATTATGCATTTCCTGTTGGTGGCGCTATGGCTGTAGTAGGTAAATGAGCCCATAAATATGTTGAGGGATGGACCTTGATCATATATATGCAATTTGAAACAGATTGAACACTGTATGAAGGAGCTGTAAATAATTCCTGTTTCATGGCGAGACATCAAAGTTTGAGGTATAGGATGCAGACGAAATAATTAAAGAACAATAACAATCCTTAAGGCGGTGCTAGAGCCCTAAATATGACAAATCATGTAGATATGGTGATAATTAATCTGCAGGGTAAAGTATCAACAGTGACATCAAGAGGTGAAATCGTGAACTACAACACACGGTACATTAATATTTTAGTACTCTAACATTGTGCAGATGTACGGTAATTATCTCCGCTGGAGGGACACAAACATGTGAGTAAAGATCAGTCATCGTACGTTAATGATTTATGTAATCTAACACGGAGAGCGTGTTGTCGACACATCACAGCTGGTTGAACTCAATGCATCTTTGAAAACAATGCGCCATGACAACTGATCTGTTACGGAGGACTTTACACTGACTCAGAGCTAGGTGTAAAATTGAAGATGTAACTTTTGCTAACGTTGGAACTATCTCAGCCGGTGCGACACCCAAAATGTTGTAAGAGTGTAACCTACATCCGCCATTGAGTCGGAGCACTAGATCTTTACTAGGCCTCTCATGGCAAATGTAGCTAGTATGCACTGAGCTACTTTGCTTCTCGCAGGCTTTTCCTTGGTGCTGGGCCTGCAATTTCTTTTCTCAGGAGTTTCCCAGGAGAGAGGCACCATGTAGGTGTGAGGATACTCATAAGCCTCAGCTGAATCCTATTGAGTTAGAGCTCTCCCCAGGGTTTCCTCTTTGCAACTACAACTATAAGTTGCAAAGAGGAAGGCCCTAACTGTGGTTTTTGCTGATGCACCAAACAGCTGAGGTTACACGGTCTTGGAGGCTCTTGGCATAGAGTCAAGCAGCCTGTTGCACCAGCTGTGCATAAGTTGTGTCCTAAGTTAGGGTGTAAAGTCCCCACGAAACCATACGATGAAACTAGTTAGTTTGTAACTTAAGTTGTGTCATTGTTTGGTTTAACCACAGAGACTTAAGGTTCATCTTAACTAGTAGACCTGGGTTCGCTCTTTTAGTTCACGTGCGTTTCGGACTTGGAGAAGGCCAACGACTGTGTACCCAAATCAAGACAGGATGCTACAGGGTCAACATGGTAAGTTGAGTGTTACGGCTACCTTGTCTCCGATATGTGAAAAAGACATGGATGGATGCACTTTGGAAAAGTTTGTGATTGAAAGAAAGATGTGTAGGAATTCAGTTTGTTGTGTAGCAGGTAAGTTTGAGCAAACAAGAACAAGCAATATGCTGTTCAGAGGCTTGTATTCAGAGCAGCAAAGAGGGGGGCCATACGCTCTATCTGCAGAGAAAGCCTCAAGGTAGATTCACCTGAGCAGCAGATAAGTATTTCAATATAGGGGTGCAGCAGGAGAGTTTTGTTTGGATAGGGGGGTGTCACATAAGTTAGAGATATAAATCTGCAGCCTGTTGCACCAGCTGTGCGTAAGTTCAAACGTAGCCTAGTTTGAACGTAATGTCTCATTTAGGATGGAGTTTACTCTCTACTAACGTTTTGGGCGTTGCACCAACTGAGATATTTCCAACGTAAGCCCAAGTTAAAACTTAATTCTTACACTTGGGTTCTAGTAGGTGTAAAGTCCTCCGTACAGTATATCGGCTGCCATGGCGCATCGTTTTGAAAAGTGGGACGATGAGGAGATACAGAGGGTTCTCCCAGCTATATGACGTCTGCAACACGGTATCCGCAAGAGATTACATCCTTTGGAAAAATATGTCCAAGATTTGCCCTCCTGAGTATCAACATATGTTGTAGTAGTAGTTGAACACTCAATGTCACTTTTATTATACACACAGTAGATTAAGGCTTTAGGCTATAGTTATCACTTTACTTTAGTTTGTTTAATCTGTTGGTCAGTTCCGAGAAGATTAGGCAGGAAAGATAACAATACATAAAAATTGGTGCTTTCCTCTGATTGGCTCCTGGAAGTGTAAACATCTTATCTGCAACAATGTTTTGGTTAGTTTGGACGTTACTGCCTACTAGTTAAGATGAACCTTACGTTTCTGTGGTGAAACCAAACTACGACGCAGCTGAAGTTACAAACTAACTAGTTTCAACGTTTGGTTTAGTGAGGACTTTACACCCTAACTTAGGACACAACTTATGCACAGCTGGTGCAAGAGGCTGCTGGGTTTTAAGCAGGTAAGTTTCACAGTATTATGGTGAAAAAATGGAGGACCCATGTGCAGAACAGTGAGATTTAATAAATGAAAGAAGAAACTCTGGGAAGATGTAGTGATCCAACACAGGAGAGGGGAAAAAGAGAAACTAAATACACACAAGATAACAAGGTACAGGTGTGGTTAATCAAGAAGGAGGGAAACACACAAGGGCAGGAAGCAAAACTACCTTTGAGAAAAGAATTTACTGTCTGAGAAATAGGAGTAAAACATTGTATAATATATGGCAGCCCGATCTGGACTACATGAAAAACCTGCCATCTCACATAATTGACTGTGCCATTGCCTTACATCACTGTATTGAGAATGTCTTGATTATATCAGCTTTGAGGTGAGGAGTTGACTTTTTATCTTTCGTTTAATTTTGCAACTTTTTCTTGTTTTTATTTTACATTTAAATGTTATTTTTAGTCTGTAATATTAACTTTTTCATTTAGTATTTTTTTCTTTCCTTTATATATAAATGTCTTTTTTCTGTTTATGTGCTTAGAATTTGAAAAAACAAAATAAAATATTCAAAGGAAGTAAAACTTAACTGAACATGCAGGGATAAAATACTACAAAATAAAACAGGAAACACAACAGACTAGACTAAAACACAAGACATGGATCCCTAATAACACGAGGGAGACAAAAGGTCATGTATAACTAACACAGAATACACACAAGGCATGAAACAACAAGGTACATCTACAAAATAAAACAGGAAATCAATGATTGACAAAACAAGGAGCAACTCATGACAGTAAGTTTAAAACTGGATGACAAGCAGATTAGGTTTTTAATTTAAATCAGGACGTGAAACAATAAATATTACAACAGTAGAATGTTATTGCACTGGATAGTATTACATGTCTGAAAACCTATGCAGTTGGCAGAACTTTGTTCACAGTGTACACCTCAGATTATCCTCAAAGTGGTGTGCCCCTGTGCCACTCATTACAGTGAGTGGACTTAATGCTGTGTGTGAAAATGTTGGGATCATTCACTTTAGTGGATGCAGTTAACTAATATAAGCCATACACCTATGGGACTGAGGGACTATGCAGCACTTGCCAACACCTAAATAAAACACTAGATATGGGATTATCTTTATCTTTTGGAACGGAGGTGTTCAATCCTTCCATCAGAGTCCCAGTAGCTTGTGTAATTAATGCAGAGGCCCTTTACAATTATTTGTCTCATGTCTGCGTGTATAGTCCTTTGGTCCCGAAGTAGACTGAACTATATGACTGGACCATCAGCTATTTGTATTAACAATAGGTAATCAATCTCACTGAACACGGCGTCTTCAGAGGGTTATGTACCTCAGATTAAAGCAGGGTCATAACCTTTTTTCAGTTGTGAGAAATGACAAAGTGACATATTAAATGGATTGCAGATTGTATCTTGCCTCAAAGACGATGGTGTTGTTTATAATAAAACGCTGACAGAGGCTGAAAGAGTCAATAAATTCAGCATTGGCCCATAAACAATCCCTCCCTCTGCCGTACATGTGAAAAGGTTACTGGGCTGATATATCGAGCTGACATCACAATGCTGTTACTGAGGACTTACACATATCTTACATACATCTGTTCTGCCCCTCTCGGTGCCTTCTCTTCATTAGGGATGGAGTGATGTGTCGGGGCCAGGCCGCTCTGTCAGAGGAGGTTTTGACAGGCAGAGTTGGGGAGGCTGTTTGGGGGAGCTGATGTCAGGCCAGAGTGGAGTGACAGGAGGTGAGTGTAGACAGCCAACGCCCTGTATCTGATCTGATGGGAAGTGGCAGGAGATGAAGAGAAGGAGCCAAATTAAGCCTGAAAGCATGGGCACTGTCTCAGGTCAGTGGGAACAGAGAGGAGAACCAGTGCAGGAATACTGAGCAGGGAGGACCTTGTCAAGACTGTCAGTTACAGAGAAATCACGTGTTTATAAAGTCGGCAGAGCAGAGACAGTCGAGTTCAACTTTAGTAGCTTCGGCTGACTTTTCCTCGTTTCCACCAACATTTGGATCATCTCTGTTATCACTGTGTTGACTAAACTGAATCAGAAACACAGAAACAGTCCTTCAATCTAGTCTGCTGGGTCACAACACAAACAACCAGGGTATCAGACAGATTATAAATAGTTGAGCCAGATTATCTGAAGCACTTATTCCAGGCAAAAGGAAATGTGAACACATCCAAAATATTTGGGATAATCTCCCAAAACACAGGAATACTGTTTACACTACTGTTCATCTCCTCTTCAAAACAGGTTAGACTAATCCTGAAGATCAGACTGCTTTACCATTTATTTATTTATTTTACACCTTTTGTTGAGCCTGCGATGGTACTCATGTCATTTTTTCTACAACATGCTAGCAGTGACGGTGTAACTTCCTGTTAGAGTTTCCACCCGTCCCGTTTTCCCAGAATTGTTCTCTTTTTTTCACCAGCTGTCCCGGGAAAATAAAAATCTCTCCTTGGACACATTTTTTCCAGTTTTTTGGGGGAAAATGCAAAAACCTTATTTGATTCCCTTCGTTCTGTAGTCTAGAAAGGTTCCCTCGGTTTCTGTGGCTATTTAAGATTGTCTCTGTTTTCTTCCTGTGTATGCGTATGTCACACACATGCACCCCAGCGCTCAAAGTGGCTCAAGCAGAGAGGGAAACTTGACCGAAGAGAGACAGCAAGCTGAATTGATCAACGTACTCCGTGCTGAGGTCTTCTTTTCACCAACTTTTGGCGTCTCCATTTGAAATGGGAGGAGAGACGACTGACAAGGAAGGAGATGGACCAAATACATGCAAGCCACCAGCACGAAAAAAACAATATACTAGTTACAATCCTGACTGGGCGACACTGTCAGAGTTTGAATGGGTATGGCCGACCAAGGGAGACAATTTTTTCACCACATGCGTTTTGTATCCAGCGAAAATTTCTGTAAAATCCATGCAAAAACAAAAAAACATCAAGCTGTGGTATCAAACAAACAAAAACCGGCAGCCAACTTTTATGACCAAAAAAGGTTCACTAGAAGAAGACTAGATTGCTGTGGCAGAGCTTACCAGTGTCCTATGTCCTGTGGTAGCTGTTGTAGCTAGCAGCAGATTAGCTAACCCCCTTCTCTCTGAATTCAACAAATATGTGAACATTATGGAGAAAACACTTCTCACTGGGATTTAGATGAGAAGATGTTTTAACATTAAGTTAAAGCCTATGGTTGTATTTATATGGAGCTTCTTTCAGCAGCTAGTTAACGCAGGGCTCAGCAGCTAGCTCAGAGTAGGAATCCATATGTTCAAATGAAATCTCTAAATAAGGACACTTTAATATTTCTGCAAACCCACGTGTATGAGCTCATGGCTCAATTGGCTATTTTTCATCTGTGCACTTTAATTTCCAGCCTGTACCCGCTGTTTGGGTTTACTTGTTGTAGTTTTGCTTTATATGTCAGGATTTCTACTGTGGATGACTGAAAATGGATGCCTGCAGTGTGTGCAAAATGCAGCATGTTTTCGTTGCGTGGTACTTTCAAAGAACGCTGTAACTGTCCTGGAGCTTGTTGGAGAACGTTGACTTCCTTTTCAACATGACTGCCAGCTTACCTGATGTTACTCAGCAGCTCCCGTCAGTATGATTAGCTGGGCAAGCTGAGCAACAACTCCACACATTACTGACAGATGTACAGACAAATCACAGCTGAACTTTGACTCACAGTGCATTAAGTATGATTTTCTTTAGAATTAGCAACAACAAGAATTGACATATACACAGACAAATCTGCGTTGCAAGCATGGTGCATTGTTTGGTATCCCAACTGGTTAAAATCAGGACACATCAGTGTTTGTAGATATCTGTTGGGACTCGTGACACAGACCTTGTAAACAGAATATTTGTTCCACAGAGTCCAGAGCAATAAAACAACCGAACAGCATCTGAAATGATGATTTGAAGTTTTGTTTCTGTGAGTTGCCTTCAAACAATTATGTTTTCTGTTTTCAATGACTGAAGCTAATAAGCTAGTGATATCCTTTGGTATCCTAGCTAGCTACGACCCAAGTATGAAGGTGATGTCCATTTTATGGAAGATTGCAGTGGTTGGGAAGAGTGGTGGCAAACTAACTAGCTGTAGGGGAAGGCAATGTTATTGCTGAATATTTTTCCAAATGCAAACAAGCTAACCGATGCTAATGGAGCACAAAAACTACAGTCATTACTGCAGGGTAAGGAGGGGAAGAGATAGTTTTTTTGGTCTCTTCTCTCTCTGCAAATGAAATGGTTTAAGAAGAAAGAAGAACCATACTTTATTAATCCCCATGGGGGAAATTACATTTTTCCACTCATGTTATTTTTGATCATGTTATACACACAGTTTGGTATATACATACAATGTATGCACAAAGAGGGAGAGACGTCAGAATGAGGATGCTGCCATCAACCAGCGCATCCCGAGTGGTTGGGGGGTTAGGTGCCTTTCTCAAGGGCATCTGGACAGTGCCCACGCAAGTGAACCAGTACCTCTCCAGCCACCAGTCCACTTGCCAAACTTCATCCATACTGGGACTTGAGTAGGCGACCCTCCAGTTCCCAAGCCAGGTCCCTGTGGATAAGCCTAAGTGCTTGTGAGACATTTCAGCAGGGATGCCATTTCTACAGATTTTAGCGATACAAATGATTTCAAGACCCTCTTTGTAACAACCATGATCAGTTAAATGACTGTAGAGTACCGCTGTAGCTGACATTACCATTATGTGGAGTTGGCCCTACCCTCTATGTGGACACATTTGCTCCTCACTGCCTAAGCAGAACTTGTTTGTGAGCGTCTTTTCCCACATCTTATGTTGTTTGGGATGAGGAGACTCCTGTCAACAGAGACTAACACTTACGTTGTGGTTTCCACGGCTTGAAAAGAATGTTTGAAGCCACTAAATACATACAAACCTGACAGAGCTTTTATGGGAAACTCTGACATGTCGCTCTGCTCGGCCATTTTCAACCACAATCCTATAGATTGAAGGCTTCCTAATTTTTTTTTTTTGAAGTTATTATCATCCTCTTTGTTCTCAAGGAGATGATGAGAGGAAACAATGTGGCACACCATTACACGACCACAATGGGTGCAAAAGGCTGCAAGGATTCCCTTTGTATTGACCACACGCACGGTGACACACGCTCTGATTGAAGTCTCAACTTTCATTTACGTCACCAGAGGAAACGGGTTGAAATGGTCGATTTCTGTCAATGACGTGTTCGTGTGCACCGTCTGCAACTTATTCACACACTTGGTCATTTCCGCCTCATTCAATCAGATCATTGTTTCGGAGTTCCCAGGGTGCATTAGCCCAAGGGTTCAGCCAATGAGTGACACGCTGCTGGAAGCTGTCACTTCAGTTTGTGTGTGATGTGTGTGAGATGATAACAAGGGAGTGAGCACAGAGTGTCTCTCTCCTGGCTTTGAAATAGTAAATTAAGATCCAGGCCTTTGCTACTGCTGCTTTTCGGAGAAATCAAAAGGGCATCCTGTGATTGTTTGTCACCATGACGACACCGAGGCAGTTCACAACCAGTTAATCCAGATTATCTGATGATGTGTCAGCGGCTTGGGACCTAACTCGTGTCTATTTTCTCCCAAGAGCGAGCTGCTGGAAGATATTGGTGTGCTTTAGGGGAAAATGCCAAGTTTAAAAATAACATTTGTTGTGTTATTTTTCACTCTTCCTTCTGTTTGTGTCTATAAAACCCAGAATAATGAGACTGAGTACTGCACGCTTACGTCATGAGCTCAGGGGCTTTGATCAGTAAATGAGCGCAGGATGAGTCATACCCGTTCACTTAGATTGCTTTACACATTTACACCGGCTCATTGGCCTCATCAGATTGCCTCATTCCCTGGATTTTCTGGTGGCATCACTTTGGGTGGTTCTGGGAGCAATTTTAGGTTGCTGCTTTTATTTTTAACCCAACATACTGTTGTTTTTCTCAGGTGAATCCAACACTCTGAAAAACACAGACTCAAATGCAGAAGCAGTCCACTTTGTGCGTCAGTGTCCTAAAAAAACCACCTCTTTTTGTGCAAAGCATGCTGAGTTTCCATCCCCAGCCAAATGAATTCAAAATGACACAAGATGTTTAAATAGACTAAGTTTGATGGTCTGGACTCGTCTCTCTCACGCACACATCCACAGCCTATTTATTTGCCCTTGGCTGCTGTAGTATAAATGGATTACTGCCTTTATTAGAAGAGAGCGTCCTGCTGCTTTACCTGCCAACCAGGCACAATACCTGTAACACCCTCCGTCTGTAATGGGGACTCAGAGGCGTTTCGTGATACTTGATTCAAGGTCCTTGTTCTTATGTTGGAGAATTGTGTTTTTCTGGGAAAGAGAGTGAAAGACTTAGCCGCTCCAAAAACAGAAACACTGTTATACTATCCATTTTTATAGAGCGGCACCAAACAAGCATTATGTTCTTGATGTGTAAAGACTTTAATGCAACATGTTTCCACTAAACTTTTATTGAAATCTGAAACAACACAAGAAATATTTCTGCAAAAATATACCCCCAATCTTTATAAGGAATCTGTGATTAAATAGGTAACAAAAAAAAACGGCAAACTAGAATAATAACATGGGATCTTTGATTTTTATAACATGCAGGAATATATTAGAAACTTAAAACAGTATGTATAAAGTATTCCTAAGCGTAGACAAGCTCATTAAAGGGATAGTTCATTTTTTAAGTGTATTAGCCACAGGAAACGCTGGCCAACAGAAGCAAGCAAATCAACCACATCATTTAACTCCAACTCCAACATAGATGTAGATAGAGGTGAAGGCTAGATTCAAGAAGATTTATTTTGCTGTTGGAAAGCCACATACACGTGTTCTTCCACCCGCAGTGCACTGATCAGCTGTGCAGGTCTGCAAGCTTCGAAAGAGACAAAAAATACAACCAAACTAAAAAAATTTATGATTCTGACTGCGACAATGACATGCTGTTTACTGTGGACGCAGTAGAGTTTACAGAGGAAGAACGTGACTCACGGGAGAAACCTGCATTCTCACTGGAGAGATCCAAAGTGACCTGGGGCTGTAGCTGCGTAAACTTTGAGCCCACACCCACAAACCATAAATCTTTATCGCTCACCATCCAGAGTTCCCTGCATTGCTGCACGCTGCGGTTTTACCGGCTTTAATGCAGTTTTAACAAGTTAAATCAGGAAACCAGAAGAACTGAGAGATTCCTTAAAGCATGTACAGGATGGAGATGAGAGTGTGTGTGTGTTCAAGTGGAAGTTTGTGTCTATCGGTACAGGTATTCTGCCTGTATGTTAGCAGTGATCTCTGCCTCCCACTGTACTGACAGTACGTTTTTTGCTCTCTGTTATTCATTGCATGTGGTCCACATGAAATGTTTACCTTATCAAAACACACATCAATGTCTCGTAAGTTCCTCTGGGTCTCTGCCGTAGAGACGGTCTGCTGCTGTGGATGTGCCAGACTCCAGCTGCTACAACTACTACTATCCGTCTCATCACTATCATCTCTCTCTCTTCATCTCCCTCTATCCCTCTCTCCAACACGGTCTCAGCAGATGTGGGTCTAACATGATTCTGGTCCTGCTGGAGGTTTCTGCCTGTTAAAGGAAGTTTGTCCTTGCCACTGTAACTTGCTAAATGCTGTATAGTGCTCTGCTCATGGTGGATTAAGATGAGATCAGACTGAGTCCTGTCTGTAAGATGGGACTGGATCTGATCCTGTCTTGACGTTGGGTCTTTGTTAATAATTGAACATAGAGTACGGTCTAGACCTGCTCTGTTTGGAAAGAGTCTGAGTAGAACATTTGTTGAGATTTGGCGCTATATAAATAAAAATTGATTGATTGAAAATGAATTACAAACTCTGCAGCCTTTACTGTGTCGGCTGGATGTGAAACATTTGTTGCTTAAATTATTTCAAACAAATACATGATCACACTCGAGCTATCAGTGTGCGTTGCTAAAATGAAAATTGGTTCGTACAGTATGGAACAGTCAGTCAGTGTGCTGCAGGCGGAGGATGATGTGTGTGTTGTTTCCATGAAAGTGGCTTTATGAAGAAGACAAATTGAAGTTCTGAAAAACTTGTAAATAGAGCTTACACTTACACTGATATTAGAGTTTAGGTCAGAGTTTCTTAAAACTAGCTGGAGTACAAGGTAGACTTGACCCTGTCTGCAGCCGTTGATAGCCTAGCTTCTCTGTCGGTTCACCAATCATGACTTTATTGAGAAACTACCTGTGGGTAACACACTAACTAGTGATAAGTACCTCACATCTACTGTCACTTCAAAAAAATGAACTGTCCCTTTAAGATCAGCTAGCCAACAACTGAAACAGCATCGACGGACACATATCAAACTAGATAAACATAGAAGTTCTTCTTCATATTGTCAGATTTTCACACTATTCTTCAATTTCTTAACATGATTGAGCAAAACTGTGGACATCCACGCTGTGTGTCAGGCTTTATCTAGCCCCATTCATCTTCTAAATGCTTCTTTTGGGTCTTTCCGTCTGTCCGTCAGTCTGCGGATCTCCCTGTAAAGTGTAGAAAATGTCGTGAATAAACAGCAGAGGATGTAACCTTCAGTTCAGGAGAATCAAACACAGTTTGACCACTCACCAGGACGGAGAAAGCCCCAGAACGACCTGAGTTCCCTCTTCTTTGAGGTTCCATCTTCACCTCTCTCTTTGCACGAGTCACCAGTAGGGGGTTGGTTTTCTTGTCATTGCTGAGGAGGGAAAAGGAGCCGACGCGGGATTTACGCTTATTCTTTTTCTTTGTTGCAGTTTGAGCCAAATGCCGTCTGGACCTATCAGCCTTTGAGACAAAACACAAGGGATTAGTACACACATTGATACATGACTCTTAGTTATGTTTAATCCTTTCTACAATTCTTCTGATATAAATCTCTTCGATCTTACTGTTTACCACTTTAATGAACAAATTCTGAGGTTTCTGTGGATCATTTCTGTTTTTCAGCACATGTAGATGATTCAGCATGACTAGAACTCCTCTGGGTTGTGAAGCAGTCTCAGCCTCCCCCACATGTGGCTTTTGCTCACTCTGACTCCTGTGTGACTAACCAGATTGGTTTACCTGGATGAGAGTGTTAGGGAAGCCTTTGACAGAGACGGCCCCGGGCAGGCTGGAGTGGCTCAGGTGGGTGGGACCCCTCCGCTCCAGCTGTCTCTTACGTCTAAACAGAACCTACAAGGATGAGACAGTCACAACCACATCAGCACCCACAGAGGGGAAACAGCAGCTCCTGCTTCCTGTGAGCTACATCCAGTCTTATGTGAGGACAATATACCACTCTCTCTTTCTTTACTGGCAGTCAAACTCCAAATAAAGGGAAAGAAACTGACTGCAAAATTACGATTGCCAGCGTCTTTGCCATTTCCTGCATTCCTCATTGATCTGCACATAAACAAAGCTCTGCTATTGAACCACTCGTTTTCCTAATAAATGGACTGTCACTCGCAGAAACAACAGATTCAGTTTGCCAATTAGGACTTTGTGGTAAATTTATGACAGTACCGCAAGGCCTGGACTCCAATCAATGCCCTTATTTACTCCCAAGTTATATAAGTGTGGAAATAAAAACACTGCTTCCAGTATTGAGTAATGACTTCCTGCTCTCTCTCCTTTCCGCTCTGTGCAAAACAAAAACGGATACTTAAGCAGCAAAATATTTGCCTTGCAATCATCTGTGAAGCCATTTAAAGGGCTTATTGTGATTGCTGCTGGCCTACACTCCAGTGACTGCTGAAGTTTAAACTGTGCATTAATGTAAGTGGAATATTTGAGAATTCATTGGGCAGGGGCGTATCCCGAGAAGTGGCCAAGGGGGGCCATGCCACCTTGGCTGATTGGCCTGATTGGCTATTTACCTTGTCATAGTGGGACTTGTTAAAATCAACTGTGTTGTAACAGGCTGTCTGCAGTTTTCTTTATGTAAATGTAGCACATTTAGTTGGTACTTTAAACTGTAGAAAATGAATGCACTAATCTATTTTACCAGACAGATGTGTATGTTTCTAACTATGGTGCTTTTAAAGCTACAATATTATACACAGGGAAATACACAGGCATATATCCCCTTAGTAATACTTTGATGTTAGTAAGTACAGTGGATATAATAAGATTAGACCTAAACACTTATCACTATTGTATTTGTGTGCAGGGACTTCATGCCACACCTGCATCAGTCAGTGCCTCAGATTGGCCACTCCAGTCTAAAAAGTCTAGACACACCCCTGTCACTGAGGCACAACAATTATAAAGTTTAGATTTGAAGGATAACAAATATGCATGCTAATGCAGGCTGCATTGCTATTATTAAAAAACCTGCCCCTATTGTTTTAGTGCAACGATATAACATCAACCCTTTTATCTATAACTTAGCTGTCTTTGTGCTTGTTCCTTCCTCATCTTTTCTGTACCCTGACGTCTTCTCCCTTATCTCTGGCCTGATGTAAACTGAATCCCCTTAAGTTAAACCTGCTTCTGAACTGCAGCCATCACACACAGAGTAAGGACTCAGGATAAAAGGGAAAGGAAAGGCACCTACCAGTCCTTCAGATAAGGGCAGTGCCCTCTGCTGCTTCTCATCGTACTGTGGAGAGGAAGAGAAGAGGTAAGGATTAAAATTCAGCTCTGATGCTGTTTTTTCTTTACCCAAAAGTGGATTTAAATTCATAAAAAGACATATTTGTTCCCACATTGTAGCACAATTTTATCCCATTGTCTCATGGATTAGCTTCAGGGGGGCACAGACAAACAAAGTAATGCTGGTCTGTCAAACAGTTTGTCCCTATGTTTGCAAAATCTTGACAAAAACAAACGTCTCCAAGTCACCAAACATGGGACCACAGCTGGAAACTGCTTAGTTGTGCAAACTTAATTAAACTGAGCTGTATGCTTTGTATGTGTGGGGATGAGAGCGTGTGAGGGTGAGGGATTTTTAGCAAAATTTAGCCTCTTTCAAAACCTGCCCCACAATCCATCTGGATCTCTGCTGTTGTGCACATAATGCGATGCAGTGTCCCATAAATTACTCACTAAAATGTATTCAGCTCCACTTTAAACACAAGTGACCTTGGTGGGAAAACAAGAGTGAGCTCAACCAGAAGGAGCCTCTTTAAAGATGCTGCATCGGGTATTAGTTAGCTGTCACCACATTAGAAGCTTCAAACAGAGCATGCTGTAATTACAATACAAATAGCTGCTGTAGAAAAGAACATATGTGGCACAAAGTCTCTCAAATGGAGCAGGATTCCCAATAAAACATCTTTCACGTGTGGGTGAAAATCCTCCTCCGCGCTCCTGCAGCTGTCCAATCCGTTGTCCAGATGAGGGTGATTACTTTGGACACAACATGAGGACCGTCCACAGAAAAATGCTAACCACTGGTTTAAAGTATAACAGCCGGCTGCCACATGAAAAGCCAAAAAAAGGAGCTGAAAGAGTTTGTTCCACAGAGGGGTATATTTTCAGTGTGGTGGCAGCATGGCTGTAAAAACCATCACAATGAGACTTTGTTTCTGTCAGAAAAATAAATGATATGTCTCCACAGGTCAGGGTCAGACTGTACACGTCTCCAGCCAGCCTGTAACACACTTGACCACTATTATCGTCACGGCAGCTTCTTTTTCGAGGAGTCAGAGTGAAGTCACATTCCAGCAGAGTCACCGGCTTCCTCTGACCCAAGCTACTGTAAAAACACCGACCGTAATGTCTCAAACTGAACTAAAATAACGGATCAATTTAGTCATTTCACCCGAAACTGAAAGAGCAAACAAAAGAAAAAATCTTCATACTACTGAAGTGGATTGATAATTCAGTCATGAAAAAATCTGTGCCATGAACACAGAGTGATACATTTCAAAGCTTTAAATATATTATGACTGTTTTTATGAAAAAAAAATCACACACAAATGTTAAATCTTAAATTAAATTATCTGCAATTTTCCAAAATTCAAACATATTCTCTCAAAGTCAAGTTCACATTAACATGACTTAAAATGAGAGCTGTCATCCTCACTTTTAGAGTAAGATTCCATCACATTAGGTGTTCTGTAGCATCCAGGCTGATAATCCAGATTATTTTAACGCTTTGATTTGACAGAGGTGCTTGTTATCGTGCAGTTTAGACAAGAAAACAACATTTAAAGAGATTCAAACAGACGTCACTTACCTCTGTAATGTCACATCAGCACTGACGATGACTGACACATAATATACACCTTGGTGGAAACTGTCAACCCCTAACTATCACATCCATTAGAAGTGCGTCTCTTACCTGTCCGTCTGCGGTCTGCCCGCTGACACACAGCTCTCCTTGTGTTGATCCTGAGCAGTCGAGGGCGTGTGACAGCAGGCTCGCCTGCAGGCACAGCACACACAGCCAGATAGTAAACCCCATGATCCAGGCAGCAACTCGAGTGTTCCCAGCCGCTGTCAGCTCTCTGCTTTATACTCTCGGCTCTGCTAATGGGGACCAGATGCAGGGGAACGGGAGGCCATGCCAGCTTCACGCAGACAAACAGCCCACCACAAGCCTGCTCTCTGCGCCAGCCAGTGGCCTGCGGTCCTGCAGAAACATGTCAGACATGTAGAGGGGCCTCCCTTTTAAAGACTCCCCCCCTACCCAAAGAGGAGTAGAAAGGACATTTTCCACTTATGCCTGCACTGTAGCTCCAGCCAAAGTGTGTGTGTTTGAGTGTCTGTAAATAAGAGAAAAAGAAAGAGAGAGGGGAAACTCGCGTTGACAAACCTCTCTACATAACTCATGAAAAATTGGTGGTTTGGTTCTTGTAATGTCTTGAAGAAATGCCGGATTACACAGCGATTTGTCTCCTTTCCTTGTGCTTTCAAAAATGTGTACATAAAGAGGCTGTTTATACAGTTCCAAACACTTCAGAGAGATTTTTAGAATGACTATAATTACTCTTCTCGTTGGAATATACAGCAGCTATCAACACTGCCAATCCATCTTTCAGCTCACAGACTTTATTGAATAAGCGCTGACAAAAGAGATGAAATCCCGACTGTCAAATGTGGATAAAAAACATTATAAGTCAATTATAGTTTAAGGGTGACCACTCGTGATCTGTTGGAGAGGAAAAACTGCATAAAAAAACAGGAACGTTTTTCTCTTTCTAATGTTCAGTGTGTTTTACATTATCTGGAAAGCATATGGAGGGGGGCTAATGTTCCTCTGTGGTCGCTTATATGGTCTGTAAAACAGCACACCGTAAAGAACTCACCTCCTGATGAGGAGAGTTGTACATGAATAGGCACCCTGTCTCAAGGTGTATTACAGGATGGAAATATTGAGCGGGAGTGGGAGAGATGAGAATCCAGCCTTCAAGCCTTGGGCTCTGGGTCACTGAGGATATGTTTCCCACCAGGACTGGAAACCGACACCGCAGTGAGAAGTGCTGAATTAAGTTTTATTTCCGGTCAGAGACGAGCACATATACCTCTCTCCTGTCCTCAAGTGTAGAAGTAACTCGAAAAAGATTGTGAGATCATTTGTTAAGTCTCCGATAATTTCCCAGTGAGTCACAGTTTGAGTGAAAGATTCATTATCAGACTCCCCACTTTCCTCTGAGATTTGTTCAACACTGTCCTGGGAAATGTTGAGGTTCAGCGAGACCACCGGCTAGACGGCTTCAAGCAAACGGTGCCATATGGAGTAGGGGATATTTAGTCAGGAGACAGAGGAAGAGGAGTGAAAAGTGACCTAAAAACAGCAGACAATGCTTTGCTTGGCAGCCAGTGCAAAATGGACTCAAATCTGTGAGTGGACAAACATGTCTGCTCTGTCATTGGACAAACCCTGCTCGTCATGTCAGTGTTAGTCATACTGAGATACACAGTGGTTTAAAGAAATTCAGAGCACTTCTTATAAGATGCACAGAAATCATGTTCCCATCGTTACAAGTTTACATTGAGCTCTCACAAACCACAATGTGGTCTTGTGAAGAGGCAATAATAACAGCAAGGGGGACTCATGTCTTCTTCAGATCCCCATTAATCACTCAAAACATTCACATTTAATGGTAGGTTAGCTGCTGGTCCATGTTTCTGATGGATATATCATGATACAAGGGTAACTGTGCATTGGAATCGTAGCCAAAGTGTTAAATAATGAGGTAAACATATGTAAAAGCAATACATCAGACTTGAAAAGCTCAGTGTTAGCATGCTTTGAACACAATGTTTTGTAAAGTTGTTCTGCTCTTGAGATATTTTGATGAAACAAATCTCAGGCCTCATATTGATATCTATGGAGCCACTTTGGGGATGCATTCGAGAGAAAAAATAAAATACTTGTGGCCACAAAATAGTAAAATATGGCCATGGGATAAGAAAATTGAGGCCAAAAATAATTATTTCAGGGCCATGATTTAGTAATTTGTGGCCACAAATAGTACTCTGTCCCCACTATTTAACTATCTTGTGGCCGTGAATTAGTTATGGTCAGTTAGGTCCATGCAGGGACCACACATTGGTGCATCTGTTTCCTTCAAAACGTAGAAACCTATGTGTACACTGTATTTATGGGATATGTAGATTAAGAACAGTAATACCTCGTTTCCTCTAGAAGTCTGTGACCACAAATTACTATTTCATGGCCATGATTTAGTCATTTGTGTCCACGAAATAGTACTCCGTCCCAAAAAATGGACGTAGTATCGGTGATGTCACCCATCTGTTCCTGAAGCGCAGTTTTGAAGCCAACTGTTTGCGGGTGCCTTATTTAAAATGCTAAACACAACAAAACTTTGCTCGAGCTAGTGTGAGGTAAAGAGGCGGGCCTTTGGCTTTTTTTTTGCTAACAGCTACAGTGTTTCTGCCTGCCAATCAAGTCAGCCATGTCCTTATTTGGGCAAAACTCATAAGTCTAATATCTTCAAAAATAACAAGTAATAAATTCACCCCCTATACAGTGTGTGCAAATAGAGAAATTAGCTATTCAGACCTAAACTGTTTTTTGAACCAGACTGTAAACATGTTTATTTCTGCTGTAAAGATCGTCTTCTTTGAATGGGTGTGTATGTGGTTTTCAGTGTTTCGGCAGCCAGTCGCAAGCGGATGCTCCATGTACTGCAGTTTTTAACTCTTCAGCATGGGCTTCATATTTTAAGACTGTAGGTTGCCGCTTGGTGTAGACTACCTTTATTTATGGGATATGTAGATGTAGAGCACTGAAGCATTATCTGCTAGTTTTTTGTCAGTTTACTATTGAAGTCTGTGAATTGTTTATAATACGTCCTTTAGTGATGCATCCAGCTTTTTCCACCGTTGCGCACAGGCAATGCACTAATATTTTTTTTGCTACATTGTCACCAGAGAGGCCCCGTAGATATCTGTCCCACAGCATGACTTCAGAAAACTCTGATCTGTTAGCTGCCCAGTTATTTTCTGCTCAATCACTCTGCTCATGACTCATCAAGTTATTGGCGTTTAATCTTTGAGTTTATTGAAAGTTTTTAGTAGTGAAAGACTAACTACCATGGCTGTACCATCTCTGTGATTAAGTCGGAAGTGCAAGAAAAAGGCAATATCTACATTATTATCTCTGAGGTCTTTCACCGAGTATTTATAATACGACCAATCAACTCGTAGTCACAGTTGTAACACTGAGCTTTCTGCGTTAGCTAGAGTATTTGAAGAAGCTAACAGCTATTTGCACAGAGGCCTAACAGTGCTGTCAGTGGATTTTGGATGCATGACTGTATTGTTGAATTATCTGCTAAAAATGTGGGATTATTCAAGTGAGAAATAACTGATGAGACTATTACTCTGTTCTCTAGTTATTTAGTTGCAAAAAATACTTCACAGCTCATGACTAAGCCGTAACAAAGTATGCAGCGGTTTGTGTTTCCACTTCATTTTAAAACCACTTATTTTATGTTGACCAGCAGGTTGTTCATTGCAAACACACTATTATTTATGTCTTAACTATATTTCTTCTGTTCATCGCCTCTGCTGATTCAGACCCTGTCTCTAATTACAGGAAGGAGGAGGACGAGCAGGAAGTGGAAAACAGTATCTCTGAAACCCCACGGCCACACGACTCATGAGTTTTGGAACATGCCACAAAGGAAGTTAGCAGTAAAAAAAATTGCTTGCAGAGTCACACTTAGTATTCCCCTTCCCTGCCTCCCTATGGGAAGTGTCATTCATCAGCGCTCCGCTTTGAGCTGCTGTCAGAGTGTCTGAGGATGATGCTCTATGACTAGCAGCTGTTGAACTTGTGAGAAAACAAATAATACAAAGCACACAACTTTTCCTCTACATACTGTCTGCTCTGATCAGAAAGGAGCAGACACATCATTTGTGACACATAAACACTTGTAGAACATTGTTTGTGTCTGTGTGAGAGCATTAGAAAAAGTTCTTCACAGCAGGATGACAGAGGGGAGAAAACAGGAAATCTGACTAAAGACACAACATCTGGGTTAAGAGACGTGACGCATAAAGTGACGTGTGTTTTGCATTAAGTGAAACAATGACTCTTATTTCCACATTTGTTAAAGGATTAGCTCAGACGAATAACAGAGAAACAGTGTCTCACTCTGATGGTAGCTATAGGGATGCAGAAGGTTTTAGTTTTACTTCTCAGATTTTAAGATTTCAACAGGATTTTGTCTTTTTGTAAAAAAAAATCTTCCTGTTACTCTGCAGGATCTACAGGATCTACCTTTCTTTGAACATTTTTATGTAATTAGAGCTTCTTTGGCAAAAGGGCGGCTGTGTCAAGATTTTGACAACATTTTTGTTGAATTGAACTGGGAAATATATTGATGTCACCCACTGGTTTATGAAGACATGTTTTCAAGCCTATTGACAGTGGTGACTCTATTGAAATGCCGACTCAACCTACTTTTTGGATAACCTAACCAAAGAGGCGGAATTGAGCCTCCTCGCCAACAGCTACAATGTGCCCGACTGTCAGTCAGGTCAGCCGTGCCCCTAATTATACGAAACTTGTCACCTTGATATCTAAAACTAATGACTTTATCATGTTTTGTACCAGGCTGTAAACATTTATATTTTTGGTCTAAAGCTGGACTTTTTGAATGGGTGTGTATGTGGCTTCAGGTGCATTCAGAGCCAGCCTCAAGTGGACACTTAAGGAACTGCAGTTGTAGCACTTGTGCATTGCCTTCATAATTCAAGACCTGAGGTTGCTGCTTGCTAAAAATAAAGTAACAACAGAACTACATCATGCCAAAGGAAAGAAAGGTAATATGAAGGAAGGGAGGGAGGAAGGAAGGAAGAAAGGAAGGAAGGAAGGAAGGAAGGGAGAAAGGAAGGAAGGAAAATTGTTAGGGTAGCTGAAGAGAGACGGGAAATGTGGGGAGTAGACGTGCAGCAAATGGTCAAAGCCGGGAGTCGAACAAGCAATTGCTGCAACGAGGACTTTAGCCTCTGCACAACGTTACTCCATCTCATTTGTTCCTCATAAAAGGTTCCTTACAGAAGGTTTGCGTGAACTGGACATGATTTTCAAACAGCCAATAGCCCAACTGTTCTATAGTTAAATGTCAGCTTGCAATGGATGCACCAATGACGCTGTGTTTATGCTCAGCTTAGCAACTCTGTTGACAGTCTGAACCCAAACACAATTTACTGTAGGTGTCTCTTCTCTTTTGTCACTATATGTACATGTTTAGCTGCCACAGATTAGTCTTTATGGGAGTTTACATTCCTCTAGGCAATTTGCTCTTTATCGTATTTTTCTATTTACTTTGACAACTGTCCTGCATGAATGTAAGAATGCAATCTGGGTGGGAAACCAAGACAATTAATCTTTAGTTTAGAGAAAACCCATTTATTACCCACCATTACAAATCCAGAAATTGCTTTGGGTCCCTGCCATGAAGTTTATAGAGCTATCATGCTGTAAAAGCTACAGCTACACTTTATAGCTCTACACATGTACAATGTATATATATAGGCATATAAGCGCTAAAACAAATAACCGTCAGTGTAAGTGGGTCTGATTTACCCTCAGAGTGCATATAACAGATGAAATGAATCACAGACACCGAAGTCCGTCAGCCTCCGTGTGCACCAAGGTGCTCCTATTAAGGCCTCCATATAACAAAACTCAGTCATGCTCCAGGTAGCATCTTCCATTATTGTCTGTGTGTAAATTTATGCAGGTACTACATGGGACGGGTTATAGGAATACACAATGTGTGTATGTTTACCGTGGGGTCATGTAGATAATAGCCTCCAGCTACGAGGTGACAGACTGAACATCATGCCCCCTCCTCTCTGTACAGCTGGACAGGCTTATAGGTCTGACTGCAGATCAATACTCGTCTCCACAGCACTGTCCTCTTCTTTTCTATGCTGCTGCTTTGGCAACAGTTTTTTTGAAAGCAGCAAAGCTTTCAATCCTCTCATGCGGAAACAGCGGAGGAAGCCAAGGACGAGGCAGATGAAAAACAGTACAGCTGTACTGCAATTTGTGTATTTATCATTGAACAAAGAGGGATTATTGTTTGGCCTGTTATTTTTCACTTTCCTTTTATGTGTCTGGCTGTTTGAGCATCCTTCTCACACCAAATATTGCATATTTGACGCAAAGTGAATCTTTAATAAATCATCACTTACTGAGCAGTGTTTGTCTTTAATCTCACATCCGTACCCTGATGCCCCTCATAGCATTTCACTGAATAAAAAGACACTCAGTAATCACAGCATTCATTTCCCTACATCAGACAAATGAATTACAGCTTTGCTCCAAATGCAATCCTTTAGATTTCTTTCCGCTGTTATCAGTTTAGACTTCAAAGCTTCCAGAGAGGGAAAACGTTCAGACTGTAGATAATCAATTTAATCGTGAGACACGAAGGCTTTGGGCTATGTAAAGATGTGACATCCCAAATGAATCAACAAACAAACATAAACTGGTTTAAAGGTTGTGAGAAACTTCTCTCTGCAACAAATACAATAAAAGAGGCCGTGTATGTGATAGCTCATTAGTCACTGTTGCAACAGAAACAGCAGCCTGCTATAATTATGTTGCTTTGAGGCTTTAAATACATTTTGATTGGCCAGGTTTAGGCCACTTCAGTGTGAAACGGGTATTTTAAGGTTTCAATATGACTCACAAAAGTTTTGCAGCCAATGTTGGTGCTACATCACTTTGTGGATGTTAGGGCCTGTGTCCACTGACAGCATTTCTAGCGCTGGAAGCATCCACAACTTTAATGTCAGAACACTTTTGACAGGCACTCACTGTTGCCAGGGTACAAAAGTCATCTCACAGCACTCCCATTTCCCTCTGTGGTGATTATTGCATAATAATTGTTTTCACTCCATGAGTTTTACAAACAAAACATAAAAACAATGAAAAAAGGAATTGTGTTGTAGCATCAGCAGCAGCTCTGACCTTGAGATTGTAGCCTTGAAAAAACAAGAATGGTCCCTTTCTCCCTTGCCGTTATTGTTGACAAAGTTGCGCTCAGAAGTCCCGCCCCTTATTGACTTTGATTGGTTGGTGAGGGGGAAATTACTTTGACAAGCTGTGATGTTCAGAAAGTTTAATCATTTTTTTTATTAAGAGTGCCTTAAATGCAGGGACTAAAAGCAGCTGATGCTGAACTGCATTGGTTTTGACAGATAATAGGCATTTCCATCAAACAAATTGTTGTTGGTGGACACAGGCCCTTAATGGTTTGCTTACCAGTCATGACCTTTTTAACAGATGTATTGCTGTCGAGTTATCTCCTTCCTGAGCAGCGTCCCAACTTGACAGTACAGGCAATCTGCCAAAAGATGACTGGACTTCACTCAAAATAGCACAACAAGCTTCTTGTTTCCTCCTTTTATTTAATTCCTTTTCATTTTAGAGTTTGCTTAACAACTTTCCGTTACCTATGGGTGAAAACTACTTCCTCAGTTTATTTCAGATTGTCCTCTCCACACAGTCTCACCACCAGTCTGCTCTCTAAAGCAGTCTTTTTTAAGTGTAGCATTATCGGCACGCTGCTCTCCCAGTGCGCGCTCTCATTACCTGCTCCAGGTGCACCGGGGAGACAGATTAAATCCACCTTTCGGGCGGACACTTTCAACAGCTGATCTCTCATTGTTTATTATCAACGTATTTATTTACTTATTAACTGATTTGTTCATGATTTAGTTTATTTTTCCATTTATTAACTTCTCAGTTAATTAATTTATTTGTATATCCCTTATATCTACCTCTTATATCTACATAAACCTAACTAAGAAATGTATTATTTTATTATTACTATTTTTAAATGTATTAGTTTTTTCTACAATTCTTTATTTTATTTTTACAGTTTGACAATTGCTAATAAAGAAACCTTTAACTCTTCTTAAATTTTAAATTTTAAATTTTTATTTCTATGATGCACCTTCCTTTTTAGTTTTTTTTTTTTTCGATTGTCTGTGTTTCTTTAACAACACAAAAAAACGTACTTCATGTACTTGCAGACAGTTTAGCCCAGACTGCATCACACAAGAAAGATTCAGGGGCCAAGTTTTAAAACCACGAAGCTCATTTACACACACTGTACCCATAAACCCTGTCAGCTAAAAATAGACGATTCATCTGTTATTCGACTTTACTGAACTAAATATTTTGGCTTTCATGATGAACTAACTTAGCATCACTGCAGCTTTTGATAGCTTTTCCATGCAGATGTGGATAGCTAACCTCCTTTCTCCATTACAGTTTTTTATGACTGCATAAACAATTAAATCAAAAGTATTACACAATTATCAAAACCTTTCACTCAAGGAGCAAAAGATCGACCCAGATCTGCACCACTATAAGCACAATGTCAGCCTCACACTTTTTGAAAATCAATACACAGTGATTTTCAAAACACTTAACACACTTTTATACATTAGACACAGAAGTATATCATAATGTCACTTCCTTGCAACTCCAAAGCACTGACTTGTCAAATTACCACACTTATGAGCCAATTGGTTAAACACAGCCATCAGCTGCACAAACACCCGATTGCTTAATTGTAAACACACCAATCAGGTTTAAGCACTATAACAATGCAACAGGTGAGTTCACCTGTCTTCAACTGGATACAGTATTTCATGCTTGTCTGATATTTGCTGAGCTCGCAGTGTTATGCACACGACTGTAGTAGCATGAAAACTGGGACATGTTGTGATTCTCCATGTTGACTGATTTGGATATATAGAGAGAAATAAATTATATTTCTATCAGTCTGCAACTTTGGTCTTGTGTAGTGTTTGGTGAATTATATATTTGCACTCTCTGCGTACTTCACTTACAGTACTCTTATCACTGAGAAGTAAAATTGCTAAAAGTGTTTTAGGTTAGCAGCAGCAGTGTTTAACTGGTTCAAACAGAATGAAGTCATATGAAATGTGTGTGTTTCATATGGTAACAAAATATGGTTTTTATAAATGAATGCATAGTTTTTACAAGAGTGTTTCATATTGCAAAGGATCTGAGGTGTTCTGCTACTTGTGTGTGTGGTTGTGTGAATTGTGTGTAGTGTTTTGACAAAATGGGTCCTGTTTTCAAAATCATGTTTAAGCAATCAAAAAAAAAAACTGTAAAAGCTGCAAGTCAAATAGCTTTCACTTCACAATCACTATGGAAAGCCATTTGAGCATTTATTCCATATCCTTGATATCAAGCGTCAGTTCCCTGCACTAGTGAGGTCTTTTACAGCACTAGTTAACTAGCTGAATGTTGAAACCCTTACTAGTTAACTAGTCGACAGCAAAAACTCCTACATGTTGGCTAGTAAAGGCCATAATCTTTACTAGTGTTACTAGTTAGAGGGATTTTAACATTACTAGTTAACTAGTAAGCCTACAAAAAGTTTACTAGTTTACTAGTAACGACAAAAATGTCCACTAGTAACACTAGGTAAAGTATTTTTTGCAGGACTAGTTTACAAGTAAGGCTCAAAATTGTACCTAGTAAACTAGTCAGCAAAAATGTGTCAACTAGTAACATTAGGGATGGAACAAGGAACCCTACTAGTTAATTTATGAGGTCTCAAGTGTTCACTAGTCAACTAGCAAAAGCCAAAATATCCACTTGCTGCACTCGTGACGTTTTATAAATCTTGCTAGTGAACTTGTTGGCTTAAATGCATTTACTAGTAAAGCTATTGGGAATAAAAGGCTCACTAGTCACACTATTTGTACAAATTGGTAATGAAGAGGCGGGAAATATTTTTTCATTATGGCATTCTATTGGCTCTCATGTTCAAAATTCAAAAATACATCAAATCAGGACTCAGGATATTATCTCCTCCCCTAATCAACATATTGCATAGTAGTTAACATGTTAGCTTCAAAGGAATGCAGCTAGTGAACTAGTCAGAGTCTCTTTTGTCCTTACTTGTTCACTTGTAAGGTAAAAATGCCCACTACTTAACTAGTTAAGGCAAACAATTCAAGTTGCTCTAATGAAGACTTTTTAAAGCTAACTAGTTGCTTATTGAAATAATAAAATTGACATGTTATACTAGTTGGGGTATTTTTTGCTGCACTAGTTTCACAAGTGTGACTCAAAAGTGTGTACTAGTTCACTACGATGATCCAAATAATCACTAGTTGTTCTAGTGAGGCCATTTAAGACCTTACTAGTCAACTAGTAATGCTTTTAATTTTTAACAAGTAAACATGTCAGAGTAAAAATGTCCACTAGTTACACTAGTACAAGAAATATTGGCCTCACTAGTTAAATACTTGAAGACATTTTACCCTACTAGTGTACTAGGTAATGAAAAAGCGAAGCACTAGTTGACACTTGCATTTTACTAGTTAACTAGCAAAGGGCTGCATTGTCATGCATTTTAACTAGTCATGTTTTATAGTGTAACTAGTTCAACTAGTTGCTCACAAATGACTACTAGTAAGCACTTATATTTGTAACTAAACTAGTGGGAAAAATTGCCTCACACAGGTTAACTAGTAAGGCAAAATAGACCCCAACTAGTACAACTAGTAGATATTTGTGCTCTTACTTGTTTACTAGACAACAGTTTTAAGACTCACTAGTGAACTAGTTACGTCATAAACAGTCTTACTAGTGTTCCTAGTGGACAATTTTGCTACTACAAGTTCACTAGTAATTTTAAACATTGCTTTACTGGTATGAGTGTTTGAAACGTTGTCTTAACTAGTCAACTAGGAAGCATTATGCGCCTCACTAGTTAACTAGCAAACTTTACAGATTCACTAATTTACTTGTGATGTCATATATCATTCACTAGTAGTACTAGCAAACATTTTGCTGTACTAGTGATCTAGTGAATACATTGGAGCCCAACTAGTTAACTAGTAGTGTTCTAAAGACCTTAACTAGTATTCCTAGTGGACATTTGGTCCTTACTAGTTGACATGTTAAGTGTAACATACATTCCATGAGCTGGACTAGTGTCACTAGTGGATGGCATTCAAATGAAGCAGGCGGGACAATGATTGTGATTGGTCAATGTCTGCTCTGTGTTCTTAAAAGTCTTAAAGTGCCTGTTTAAAATTGCACCTTGAGTTTAGGCAGCAGTTTGAGGGGTTGCCTTTTTCTTTTTTTGTACTGTCATGAATTTGCAATTCACTGATTATGCTTTAGCAGAATACATTTTTGACTCATGTAAACATAAAAACCACGAGACATTTAAAATTATATTTTCATGTGTGATGCACAGGAATGTGTGGTCACATTATGTAATTGATGTTGTGTTATTTTTGCTTATGTATAGAGTGGTAAATGAGATCCGGGGCTTGTAACGTGTATAAAAACATTTATAGCAGCACAAAAGTTTTCATGTAAGTTTCTAAAGAATTTCCTTTTTGTTTAACTAATAGCACAGATAATCCTAGAGACAGGTTTTAAGGACAATAGTTGCAACTTTAAATAGATTTAAAAAAAAAAAAAAGTTTTGCATTGCCCTTTGTCTGTGTTGCCTTATTTTCTGTTCAGATGAGAATGCTTTTATTTTGAAAGCACACAGGAAACATCTGTGTTACTAGAAGTACCAGTGACATTTTTGCTCTAGCTAGTTAACTAGTGTCCCCTTTCGCACCTCACTAGTTTACAAGTAAGGTGTGAAAGAAACTCACTAGTCAATTGAGTATTCTATTTGGTTAACTAGTGAATCGTTTTTGCCTTACTAGTTAGCTAGTAAAAGCCAAACACCATCACTAGTGTTACTACTGGACTTTTGGCTGTCACTAGTTTACTAGTTACAATTTTGAGCCTTACTTGTAAACTAGTCCTGCAAAAAATACTTTACCTAGTGTTACTAGTGGACATTTTTGTAGGCTTACTAGTTAACTAGTAATGTTAAAATCCCTCTATCTAGTAACACTAGTAAAGATTTTGGCCTTTACTAGCCAACATGTAGGAGTTTTTGATGTCGACTAGTTAACTAGTAATGGTTTCAACATTCAACTAGTTAACTAGTGCTGTAAAAGACCTCACTAGGGCAGGGAACTGACACTTGATATCAAGGATATGGAATAAATGCTCAAACGGCTTTCCATAAATCACAGCAGGGGTTTGGCCGGCTCGGGTTCACACAGAGCTGAGATGTCAAATGTTTGGTATCTCCTATGACTGCTATGTGCCACATAGCCTTTTGCCACACAGACACTTGTGATGCCATCAGTCTTAGTGTCAGCATAACGGCTTATATAAAAGCTCATGAGAGAAAGAGCTGGCTGAAGTAAGCCCTTTGTGACGATTTAAGACACCTGCACCTTAAGTGTTCAAACGACCCATGATATTATAATGAGTCTATACGGAGACAGTAATCTAAGTACAAAAGTACTAATTAACCCCAACTTGTCCAGTCATTATTCCTGCACACACACCACTCTTCACTCATGCAGAATACTAAACACAGTATCATGAGAGAGTGACAGACGTAATACAGGTCAGGCCCTCTCACTACCTCTCATTCATATCCCATCCTCTCTCTGTTCTGGTTACCATGGCAGCTGGGAGTTAGATTCAAACAATGGCACTGAGGGCCGAAGCATTTGACGAGAGGAGAAAGCTGACCCTATCTGTGTGTGTGAGAGAGATGGTGTGGGAGACTGATGTGTCCAGCTGTTCAAACACATTATTTAAAACCATCCATATCCAGAGTACAGTTAAGATATTTGTCTGTCCTGAGTTGATATAGATCCATGAAGAACAGGGTTTATCTTCTGGATGTGTTGATGCAAGGCAGGTAAGAACCAAAGCTGTCGTTCTGTCTTTTATCCCTTCTCGACCAAGGCAGTTTTAGGGCCGGTTCAGGACCAAAGCCGTTAGATCCGGTGAGAGATATCAACGGCAGGGTCTGACAGAAGCGTCGACCAAATAAGCAACTAGCTAAAAAAGCTAAAAAAGGACTACCGGGACCAAAAACCGGGACCTCGGCCGGAGCGGCAGCGGGCGCCCTCGGAGCATCCCCAACTTCGAGGTGCTTGATGCAGCGCTCTGTGACAGACCGTCATGGTGACTCATCGGTGCCTTTAACTTGATGGCCAAGCACGACGAGAAGCACAGAAGTGTAGATAAAGTTCGGTAAGTTCTCTTCGGGACCTAATGTGATTTTGAAAAGCCAGGAGCAACACCAGCAAGCATGCTACATTGTCCGCCATCGTTGTTGTGAGGGAAAGTTTGAGTTAGCACTGCTGGGAAAAGCGGTCACGTAAATCTGACATCATGACAATCTCACCTCTTCCACAGGCTCAAGCGGGTGGAAAAACAAATGGGTGCCTTGTTGGTTCACAAGTTCACCCAGCTCCGAACCAGCGCTCGCACCAACCCGGAAATACCAACCGGTTCGCTTTGGTCAAAAAGAGATATTTGTGAACAGGTGGAAATGATTGGATCAGGATTTAATTCTAAGCCTGTAGAGCACTGTTCTCTTCTTAAAACTGGATGAATTCTGTTGTACACCACGTCAGATATTTTTCTGCGAGGACTTAGTCATTTTGTCTGCTTCTTTGTCCACAGATAAAATCATAACTGGTTTACTTCAACTCAACAACAACTCACTTTGCAGAACTTCCATGTATCAGGGTCGTGTGGCTGAGAGCCGGGAGAGGTCACCAACCAATTACAGGGCTAACATGTATGGACAATTTACAGTGACAAATTCAGGGAGAACATGCTAACTCTACAGAGCCTTCTTGCAACAGCACCAACCACTGCACCACCGTTGCAGAACTTCAATATGACTTATACTTTCTGAAATACTTAACTTCTTATTTGTTTCCATCCTTACCTCCACCAAGGTAATCAGTTTGTGTGTTTGTTAGCAGGTAATGGAAGACATATTGGCCTACTCTCTGAGCCCTCTTGCATAGTGATACAAACAAAATCTTCACATGTACGGTATGGTATTAGCTTTAAAATACAGCTGCTAGCTAACAGAACAAACATCATATTGAGGAGAATTATGTTGTAAATGTGTTTTAATTGCAAGTGAAGTTTGTTAGCTAGCAGCTACATACTATGCATCAGGGAGACAGGGAGCAACATTATGCTAGCATCATGTTTCTGTCTGACTCAAGCGGCAACCTCTGGTCTTAAGATATGAAGCCAATGTGGAAGTGTTAAAAACTGCAGTTCATCCAGTGTCCACTTGAGGCTGGCTGCAGAAACACCCGAAACCACAAACACACCCATTCAAAGAAGATGATCTTTACAGCAAAAAAAAAACATGTTTACAGCCTGGATCAAAAAACGGTTCAGGTCTAAATCTCACACTGTATTTTCTAACGTGCTAATTTAAGGGCATGCCTGACTTGACATGACAAAAACTATTTTTTTCACTCATGGTTAGTGGTTGGGTGAAGCAAATTATTAACAAACAACTGTGTTTACTCTTTTTATATTATAATTACAACAGAAACTACTGAAGAAATCATAAATTCTGCCAGAGTATGTACACTTATGAGCACAAATGTACAGTGTGTCCTGTATTTTTTCTGCTACAGTTACCTGTTTGTTGCTGCGTGGATAGGTGTCATATAGTGGGCCATGTCATCGTTCTGTTGCTGAAATCAGAAATAAAATGAAGGTTAGGATATTTAAACTCAAATGATTAGCTAAGAGATGCTAATATGTAGTTCCATGTAGCATCAATGTTTCTTTGAGTTTGTCACTGGTAGTAACTCCACTAACATATCACATAATCCATATTCATGCATCATAAATATTGATTACTGCATCTTTCATCTGTCGCAAAAGTGACCTAGCCAATGATTTCTCGAACGTTGTGGTTGTGTGGTTTTGGTCTAGTAGATTGAATTAAGATAAGATAATACTTCATTGGCTGCACGGTGGCGCAGTGGGTAGCGCTGTTGCCTCACAGCTAGAAGGTTCCTGGTTTGAATCCCGGCCGGGCAGGTGCCTTTCTGTGTGGAGTTTCCATGTTCTCGCCGTGCATGCGTGGATTCTCTCCGGGTACTCCGGCTTCCTCCCACGGTCCAAAAACATGCTCACCAGGTTGATTGATCACTCTAAATTGCCCGTAGGTGTGAGTGTGTGCATGAATGGTTGTCTGTCTCTCTGTGTTAGCCCTGTGATAGGTTGGCGACCTGTCCAGGGTGTACCCTGCCTTCCGCCCGTAGCCAGCTGGGATAGGCTCCAGCCCCCCGTGACCCCAACGGGATAAGCGGTCAAGATAATGGATGGATGGATGGATGGATAATACTTCATTGATTCCTGGGGAGAAATTCAGTTGTTGCAGCAACACAGATGTAGTAGCAAGTAGTGGTACAGGAATAAGGATAGAACAATTTAGTACAAATAAAGAAAAAATAAAATAAAATAAGAATAGATAAAAAATGAAATGTAAAGGTATATACAAATGTTACACATGGTATGATTATACAGGCAGTTAGGACATGGTATGCAGAAGTGAATCAGTTGAAGCTTTTTAATGAATTGACATTTCTGATAGATTTATATTCAGGCGATCATGTGGACTCATCAGGCTGCTGAAATGATATCGTCTGCAGTGATGAGGTGCTCATTCCTCTGGGGTAAGTGTTAGGTATTGCTAAATCTCAGACCCATTACAGAAATATCTCCCCAAGCTGGGTGGCTAGCAACAAAAACACCTCTTTTGTAAACAGCTGTGGCTAAACTTGGCTGCAGGAAACTATTGGCAGGCACACAGGGAAGTGGAGTGGCTGGCAAATTTGCTCTCACTCGTGCGCATTTGCGAAATAAACAGGGAAGCAGGGGGGTTTGCAGGCTTCTGTGCTGTGTGACTAATATAGTCTGGAAGAAGGGAGACTGACCAGACTGTCAATATGTTGTGGTTTCTAGACACTGGAAGGGAAAGGAATTAGGAAAGGGCTACTGGAGGCTAAAGGAACAACTTAGGGAGGAAAAACTTTTGAACTGTGCATGAAAAACAAATAAAAGAAGTGGCTTTAGAGCTGCAGACCAACTTTCCTCACAGGAACATCTGACCTCCTTTTGTCCAGAGACTTTACTTTTCCATGACCTGCCATATTCATGCATTGCAGTTTTGTTCACTTGTTTGTGCTTAAATGCAAATCAGTTTTAATGAACATCTGCTCTGAAGGTTTCCTGCAGCACCTGAGCAAACTGGCTCAATCCAGAACAAACAGACATGGCTGAGTTCTGCAAAATGTATCCAGGAGGTAAGACAGTTGTTTTTATTATGAGTTTAATTTTCCTCAGCTACTGCTTTAACTCATTAAACAACCCACAGGAGAATCTGCTCTTGTTTATTAGCTGTAACAGGAGGAAATGGCTTCATGACTTTCTTCCGCTGGTGGAGTCACACGCACCCCTGGAGACTCTGCTTCTGCATTTTTTTAAATGTAAAACCTGAAAAATCAATCCATCCAAAGCTCAAATCTAAACAAATTAAATATAATTTCCCTCCACACCAAAAGGAATTAAATACATGTATTCCTCTTAGTCCCCACCGTGTATCACAGCACAATGCATGGAGTGACTCACTGTGTCTGTTTGCTGTTTGTGATGCTTTGTTTCCATCACTGGAATGGCCACTTATGGGCAATTAGTCATGCTGAGTAGGCAGAGGCTTCACCTCCACCTCAGCGCTGGCAAACCACAAGAAAATGTACGTTTAAATGGGATAAGCTGAGCGACTGGAGGCTGCGGCGAGAAGGGAAAGATGTTGCTCATTTCGGCATCAGCAGGTAGACAGCAGAGGATTTAACACACATTATTGTGGGATTAAAAATAGGAGCTTTAATCCAAAATCAATACTCTGACTCAGAGGTCTGTGGTATCTCCTTAAATACTTCTATGGCTATTATGACAAAGCATGTATCGTACTAATTGTTTACCAATGAGTGAACTGGATGTGCTTAAAGGGATTGTGAAATCTGCTTTATGGGCATTTGCACTTTATGGGGTCATCATATATAATTATGCACAGGAGACGCTGTTCCTGCTGTATATAATTATGATGTTTATGTTACATGCATGCGGACTGGCTGGGTTGTCAGAGCAAAGTGCTCATAAAAGTTATTAAATCTTTTACTTTCTGGCTCTCTAGGATGGAAAGCTTGTAAGTGTGCAAAGGATTATGGGATACAAAGAATCTAGATGGATTATTTGAAGTACAAGAAGGCTGCATTTCAATAGAGTAAAGTGGAGCTCTGAGGTTAGAAAAACATTGATGGGATATCAATATGGACAGCATTTCCTTCTCCTAGGTTATAGGTCAGTGACATATGTGCATAGATCTTATAGCACTGCAGTACTGACACCACACTCTTCTGCTAACACAAGAACATATTTAACTATAACATCAAAGATCCCTCCGGAGGGTACAGCCCAAAGCAGAACAGGTTCTTGTTCTGATTTGAACCGGACACTAATGGTAACAGGAAGTTGGATGACTCTCGTGTTAGTGTGTGTTGTGTTTTCTCTCACCATTACTTCTCTACTCCGATAATCCAGGACCGAATGGTGCAGGAGCCTAATTTGTCAACAGGGCTGTCAATCATGACGTCACATCTTCTCTTTTTACCATTTTAACCAAACTTCTCTGAGAAATGAACACTTACGCTTACAAGCATGTGTTTGATGTGTATTTTGATTTTCTAGTTTGACCCATGCTCCATCTGTTATAATGAAGGAGGCAGGGTTTTATGACCTTTACTGCAGCCAGCCACCAGGGAGAGCTCTAACAGTTTTCGCTTCACCTCACTGAATTGATTGGTAGCAAAAAAAAAAAAATCTATCAGAATTGATTCCACACCTCAGAGGAAGTGGTCCGGCTTCTAAAAGCTTCCCCCTGAGGATAATAGGAGAGAAAACAGTCAACAGAGGAAGACATGACCACTGTTACTGTCACCGTTACCATGCCGAGGTCTGGACAGGCATATGTAAGTAGGTCAATGTAGATCATGGATCACTGGAGAGTGACTCAATGTTGATAGTCACAGGTGCAAAAGCCTGCTGTCTTAGGTAAGTGCATCTGACACACCTGCTGCCTGCTGTACACAGGAACACTGCAGAGTTTCTGTGACGTCTTTGTGTGCAGGAGCTAAACCCACTTAATGCTGGCTGGGTTAGTTCTGATGGCAGGACCCATTTAAAAAGCTCCACTGTGACTAATGTAAGAAGTTAATTCATTAAACTAGACGAGGGTTCATGAACTGATGTGGATTTAAAGACTCACTTGAGCTACAATGATTTAGCAGAAGTGTGATCACTCTGGATACATTGTTGGTGAGAGAATAAGAGGCCATCTAAAGGACACTTAAAGCTAGGCTTGGCAGTAATGGAAAACTAGCATGAATTTGAATGTAGCATTTCCTCAGGACTCCGTCTAACCCCTCCCCCCCTCCCCTCGGAGCTCCTCCAAAACAACGCCCCCACTCAAATGCACGAGCGCTGCTGATTCGCGACCATATGATGGTGACTGATTCAAAACCGGTCCTCAGCACATCGTTTGTGTTTTGCACTACGTCAACTCGTGTCTCACTCAGCGGTAAGAAAACACTAAAACATTCTCATAGTGAAAGTTAAAAACACAAACAAACATGAAATGTACGCACAGGAGGCGGGCAGAACGGCAGGACGGGATTTGATTGGTTTCATCATTTGGCTCCTGATGGCAGGGATTGGTTGGTGTTTTCCCAGGTTTACTCCGGCTGTAGATAGCGGCTTTTTTTTTGCTCTTTTTAAAGAACACATTATGTATTGATTGACATTGGGACAGACAGATCCTTTGAACCACTATAACAAAAAGTGCATCTAATTCTGACTACCAACCTCAGCTTTAACAGAGTTAAGAGAACAATCAGAATCAGAGCGACTGCTCATGTTTTCAACATTTCACTTAAGAAGAAATCCAAAAACACAACGTGTAGACCATAAACTTTTGAAAAGAAGAATACTGTAGCCCCTCAATAGTTGTTAATAACTTCTTTAACGAATAATAAGATGTATTTAGAGATGTAGAAAACTCATGTCTACATGTTTGGGGTTTGTAAAGTTACCATAAATAACTGTGTTTTGGAGAGCAACTTTGAACTATGTTTTGTCAAGGATTAAGTCGAAGTAGTAAAGAAACACTTTGAAATGTCATGATTGGAGATTTTTGCTCAGTAAAACAAAATGATCTAAATAATGTTCTGTGTCTCTTGTTATAATCACAGGCAGGTAGAGAGGTAGGGTTAATTTTGGAGGCCCCCTGGTGGCCAAGATTTGTGCACGCTTTGACCTTTCTCTGTAAGATTTGAGTCACTGGTGTTTAGTACTTTCATAAAGTTACAGTAATGGTACTAATGATTGCATTTATATTTGCAAAACAATCACTTTCACCATTTTTTTAAACAAAAAAAAAACTATAAATCCCCTCATACTTGCTGCTAACAGAGACTTCTGATTCATTGAACTTCCATACAGTTTTGAAGGCTGACATTTGGTTGAAGGACGGGATCGTATCATGTGCAGTGAAGCTCTCCGAGAGAAAGGACCTCAAATGCCAGCATTCAGGCTACGGAGCTGTAATCCGTCTCCAAGCACACAAAAACACTGAATGTCACTGCAGACAATACCAACACGTGCGCACACAAGAGCTTTAACACCAGCATGTGACACGGATAGACGGGCCGCAATGCTTTGCTCTCCTTAGTCACTCTAAATATTCCACTTTAGCAATCACAAAGCTCCAGGAGGCTTTGAGGACTCAGAGAATCAGTTTCATATCACTGACACATGTTAGGACATGCCACACTGACCTGTTAATTGCATTGTCACACAGTGGCTAGTAAAGATGACTGCATAAATATTCCCTCTGTGAGCTCAATGGGATTATAAATCATGCTACATGCTGCATAATACATGCACTCTCTTGTAACAATTAAACCCCTGGGCTGAAATATAAAAAATACACTGAATGTATCCAGCCTGGTGGGAGGACGAAGGACAAAAAGAAATATTATACATTTATTCACCTGAAGTCTGCAAATGTATAAGCAGATTCATAAGTGACTCAGCAGCAGAGCCTAAAGCATAAAGACTGGTTGAACCGAGGCATGAAGCTCTTAATGAGCTTTACTCACACATATATGTGACCAACAGGTGCTTTAAAGTAGCAGAAATGTGCTTGTGACCAGAGGATCGTGATGTAAAACCCTAACATGACCCCTTAGTCTACACCGGCGCTGACCTACAATAGAAGAGAGGGATTGAGCTTGAGGAGTCCAAACTTAGTAGTTGCTCCCATTTCTTTTCTGTAAGGGTCACAGCTTCTCCGTCTGCCTCTTCTCTCCCATCCCCTTGAATTCACCCAATCTAAGTAAAACACTCACTGTTATATTTTCCCTGTGTTGTCTTTTTGGTCGCGGTACACCCGCAGCTCATGTCAATGTGTTTGTTTCCACCACTTTGACTGAATCTTGCCGACAAAGCAAGTAAAAGTGCCGTTTACCAGGCTAGACATGTTATTTAAGTCTCCAAGCACCACTCAACGCTCACTGTGCAGTCATGCTTGCTCAAGTTAAAGATTGAAATAATCCTCGTCTGTGACCTTTTAGCAATTATTGCACGACCTTATATTTCTACACTGGGCTAATTCCTGCTTGGATTGTAAATTACAGCATTTACAGCAGAATAAAGTCTTTACACCTTTACATTTCACACCATACACTTAGTCACATATCTTGAAATATGAGGTTGAGAGCTGAGAACGTTTACAATAAGCAGGAAGCCCTTGGTATGTCTGAGTGGAGGTTTTGTGTTTGGAGTACCTTCATATTTCATATATGGGGTGCAGACAAAATAAAACATGTTAAAATGAACCATATCCACAAAGTGACCATTTTCCTTTGATTTCATGCTCACAGTGGGAAACTCAAATTAAACTCATTTTCAGGTTGTTATTGAGAGTACTCACCATGTATTACCAGTTTACTACCTCTAGATTCATAAGCAACCAATGAGACTAAAAACAATGAGGGAGTCAGATCATATTTCATGTTTAAGTTGTTTTTGGGGGACAGTTTCACCTTTATTGGAGAGGACAGCTGAAGAGAGACAATAGAGAAGAGGGAAATATGGGGAGCAGAGAGAGGGGGAAGACATGCATTAAAGGGTCGTGGCTGGGATTAAAATCAGCGACCAGCAACGAGGACGATAGACTCTGTACATGCATACACACCTGAGCCACCAGGCCAACAGGCACCCCATCGGCAAAGTGTTTTAAAAACCACTCTCTCCACCAACTGTGTGGTTATACAGTCCACTGAAAAGTCCACTTCTTCTGTGAGCTGAGCCCATCAGAGCCAAATGGATGAAAGCCCCTACACCAGATGCTCACCATCCAGCATCCCCCTCGAGTCTGACTCCAGGGGATAGCACTGGTCTCTGTACTGGGCAATGATACTCTGCACCTTTCCAGCTCATTCAGGGGCTCTCATCTGAAGAAGTTACATAGAGCGACCGCCGTCGGGGCTCACTACTCACAGGTCTGGCCAAGGCCCTGTGGGGGCTTCAGTGTACCGAAATATGTATGTATTAATTTATAACAAACAAATGTGAAGTGAATACATTTTTAACCAGTAATGATGTATGGATGATTTTCTGAATAGTTACAGAGTGCTCACTGGAGACTCAGTAGTTTGAGACAAAGCCTCCATTGTGGAAGCGACTGTCGGCACCTGTCATGGGGCAACCGTGGAACCTATTGAGGGTTTTGGTGGAAACCAGTAGTGAAAGAAGCTGTCAGACTGGTTGGCCCAGGGGTCTCTGATAGAGGTACCAGGTGGCTAGGAGGGCTGTGGCTTTTATGGTTTGAAAAAGTGGATGTGAGAGGCATCTGGAAGCAGTGACAAAAATCCTTTTTGGTTGGTCTCAAGGAAGTTCAATTGACGACACACGTAGGGAAAGCAGGGACATGGCGTTTTAAGCGTAAGTGAAGAATTAGGGCTGCCAGCAAATGTTGGAAAGAAACCTTCCCTGGTGGAAAAACAATGGATTTCTCCCTGTGCCTCTGTGTTCCAGAGTGAGAGTGAAATGGATCAGGAAATCGACAGACGGGTTGTTGCAGCATCAGCAGTAATTCAGTCATTGTACTGGACCATCTTGGTGAAGATGGGGCTAAGCCTTAAGGCAAACCTTTTGATTCACAACCAATCGATGTTCCAATCCACACCTCCGAGCTTTGGATAGTGACTGAAAGAATGAGATCTCAGATACAAGTAACCACAATGAGTTTCCTCTGTAGGGTAAAGGTCACAGACCTCTGGAGGGAGCTTGGAGTTGCTACTCCTTCAAACCAGAAGGAGCCTTGAGAAACCTCCCGGGGGACTCCCTTTGGAGGTTCATTAAGCACGAGATTCTGTGGTAGACCCAGAGCTTGATTCATTTTCACACTAACCTGGGACCGCCTTCGAGTCCCTCAAGAGGAGCTGGAGAATGTTGCTGAGGGGAGGGATGTGTGAGTGAACTTGTTGAACTTGTTGCTGCTGCGACCCAGAGGTTAGCTGTTGTACTTCCCAGTGAATGTGATAGCTAGGATGCGGGGCAGCGCTAGCTAGTAGCTAACTGATTTGAATATGTGTTGTTTTATCCCAACATGTGACACCCTGTCATGGCACATACTTGCAGTTGCATTCTCTGTCTCTCATTCACTGAAAAACTGAAACAAATATGGTTGTCAGAATCCTCACCTCTACTGAACAGACAACTTCTCACCATGAGCGTGACTTTAAAGAACAGCCACTTCGGGAATAAGGTGATTGTTATTTCATGTCAGCTTTATTGTGTCAGAGTTATACAGCTTGTGTGAGATGGCACCTAAAGTCTCTTACATTAGCATTGCGTTGGTGTTTGTACCACCTGTGCACACTGAAACTCTCAAACCTGAAAGATTACAGACAGACACTGTGACTGATTCTCTACTCTGCATGAAGACACAGGGTGGGTCTTCAGCCAGGCATGCAGGCTCCAGGTCCACGCTGACTGATGGAGGTGTTTTTGTCAGTGAATGTACAGTTCAATATGCAGAATTTATGACTGAACACTACTCTCCTGTTGGCGTCTGTTAATGAAAGCATCAGTTCTGTTTGCTTAATCGTCTCGAAAAAGCAGCCTGTTATTAAAATGTTGCGTGAGCTCTTTATCCTGCTAAAATGTGCCTTGTTGAGCAAGTACCAAAGGCCAGAAAGTGTTTTTGGAAGGCACCGCTGTCAGCAGTTCCCCCTGAAGGCTGGGCACTAATAAAGTGAACAAACAGGCAGATTTTCTCCTCAGCTCTGATGCTCTGCCAACCCACAACTCAGGAGGAGGGTGAGCACTCAAGCGGCCACGGGAAACACAATAACACCAAGGTAATGATGTCATCTATTTAAAGTGTGAATTTTCTAAGATGCATTGATTAGAGCACATCCATATGAAAGGGGCTTATTGTAAAAGTCTAACTAAGGATTTGTTTGGCTGTGTTAACATCATGATATTAGTCTAATATACAACATAATGTGAGAAACTAAGTTTTTGATGCATTTGGAATTTAAATGAAAAAGAAAGTGAGGAAATGAAACGGTTTGATGGCTGATAGAGACATGCAGATCTGAGTGATAGATGTTGGATTAATTGTAATGTCTCTCTCTCTCTCTCTCTCTCTCTCTCTCTCCTTCTCTCTCTCTCCTTCTCTCTCTCTGAGGTTAATTGCACTGTGACTGGCTTTGTGAATGGAGCAGCCAGCCAACACAATTCCTCCTCCTCCCCTCCCTCCTCCTCCTCCTCGTCCTCCTCCTCCTCTTCTCAGAGCAGCGGTGCCAAATTGGAGTGCAGGATTCTCAGGTGCCAAAAGGAAAATAAAGGATAAGATATAAGATTAGCAGAGCACAAAAGGCAAACGCATCCATCTTTGCCTTCACCCTCATGGCTCCATCCTGACACCCGCTCTGTGTCACCATGAGCACAGGAAGAACGAAGGTTGGGTGCCAATCCCTCACCTCGCACGCCGTGCGCCCTCCCTCCCTTCACCATCTCCTCCTTCCTCCGTGTAATACAAACCTCGTGATCGCCCATTCAGCTGTGCCTGCGTTTGCTGCTTTGGGGGAAAAATAATAAGCCGACTCGGCACAGGGGCAGGCAAGCCAAAAGTATCCGGGGGCAAAGACAGGTGTCGCGGAAGTTTACACTTGCAGGGGCGCATCCCTCCGCGTCTTTCTATCAATATCTGGGATAACGTGAAAGAAGCTGTCACTGGCGGTCATCCGGCACCCACTGATCTTGTGTAAGTGATTCTCAACATCAAGTCACAGCGAATGTGTGAATGCAAGGCTAGTATGATGAGCAGGAATTAAAGAAACACGAGCCTCTGAGTCAGGTGTCTGCTTTAGGTGTGTGGTTAAGATGCTCGCTACATGCTTGCATACCTTAATATGTAAATGCGCGTTTTTTTGCGTCTTCACTGGCGTTTGCTGCAAGCTGACTGACTCACTGACCACGTATAGGTGCTACAGCTGTTACCGTACAGTCAACTGAGGTGGCAGCTCAGTGCCATAAACAGGTGTTGGTTTTTAAACAGGGAAAGTGCGGCATGTCGGCGGGATGTGAGGTGGGCGTTATCAGGTGAATGTACAGCTGGAAAAAACAATCCGGAGTGCTGCAGAAACACTCCAACCTGGATCAGGAGATGGACGATATGACTAATCTCCTACTTAGACATCCACTCGTTATGGTTTCAGAAGCAGGAGGTATTAGAAATTATGTCATATTTTTTGTTTCAGAGCCATTTTTAATAAAGAAAACCTTTAAGGAATGTAAGCTGAAAATCCAGATTTGGCAGCCGCTCAGAGTTGGGGTGCAGGCAGATTTGTTCCTGTTGTTTTGCTTCGTGGCTGTCACCTGTTGACAGTATCACTATTGTTATCTTGGAAGCTTTTTAGGGAGAAACCAGGGATAAATTCACCCACATACGGGATGAATCAGTCTTTGTTGTTCTGAGCAGTTCATTCATGGAAAAATAGAGATCACTCAGCCAGAGTCACAGCCCATTCTTAGAGTTTTGTGCTCCAGATTTTCTTTGTCACATGCACAGTGACTCAGAGCAAGATTCAATCAGCATCTGTTTAGACTCTAGACCCTTGAGGTTAAAAAGAGTTTGCATCCATATATGTGTGTGTTCACATTGAAGCTTTAGTATTCTCACCTTGCCAGCCTCATCTCATGCTCAGCTCAGAGCAATAATTGGCCAGGTATGCTGGATGTGACAGCAGGTTGATGTCAAACAGTCACAAATGATCAAAGGGCTTTTCCTCGTACTGAACCTGCAGTGTGGATTTAGATGTCACCCTTTTTTAAATATATGGGTACGGAGCAAGTAGAGAGGGTCTTTATTTGGTGTCTTTGCCAAATATGACATGCTAAGCACATTAAGAAGTCCAACTGCTGTGTAATCTGAGCTCTTTTTGAGGTGGCAAGATTTCACAGGACAGTGTTGGCTTGGAAGAAGCGAGAGTGGTTTGGTTATTTGAAGACTGTAATTTCCACACATCAGCGTCCATGTTAGTATCATAACAGTAGAAAATTGGTGCCAACATTTCCTAATTCATGGTGTGTCATAAATCCCTTCAGTTCACCTCTGAGGTGTTACTTTTCTGAAACAAAGTCTCTTTGACTATTTAACATTTGCGTCTGTGGTAATGTAAAACAGGATCAGTGATGTGTGTTTGGATCACGTATGGATCATATGTTTCAGTGATGCGAAAGATGTCATCAGCTGACCTTTGCTGCTCGTTGTGCTGTTTGATTGATGACCCTGTGAGTCTGATTGAGGGTCAACATCAACATTCATTATTCTCACAAGTTTCCATTGTAAATGTTAGCAACAGGTGATGAAGTTTTTCGGTGAGGTGCTGCTAGTTTTAGCAATGACATGCATCAATGCTAGAGACATTAGCTGTGTACCAATTCAGGGGCTGCATCGTACGAAAGGTGCATTTGAAGACAGATTGTGTCACAGTGACACATTTTAAAGGCTCAAATGCAACTGGCAAAAACTTTTCACAGGCTGCATCGGTTGAATCCTTTTTGGCCCCAGACATCGAGTGATTCATTGCTAAAATTCAATTTCCAACAAAATGGTAGACTTTCAAGCTGCCAAGAAATACACTATTAAATATTAGTATTTAGTTTTGACTTAGTGGAATAGTTAATAACACAAATGTTACAAAAAACAGACTGTCATGAGTTGAAGTTTAGTTTAGTTTTTTTCTGGTGTTTCTTGCCTTGGTTCTTCCCTAAGTTTATTCTGTATTCATTATCCTTTGTCTCTCTTGTGTGTTTAGTGATCCATGTGTCTTGTTGTATTTTCTTGTGTTTCTTCATTTTGTGTTTCCTGTTTTATTTTGTAGTTCTTGATCCCTGTATGTCCAGTGCAGTTTTACTTCCTGCACTTGTGTGTTTCCCTCTTTTTTGATTAACCTGATTAGTTTCTCCTGTGTCCTCACCTGTGTCAATTACTCTGTATATCTAGTTCCTCTGTTTCCCCTGCCCTGGGTTAGATCATTGTATGTCTTTCTCTGTTCTCTATGTGTTTCTATTTCCCAGTGTTTTCCCAGTGTTTCCTTTTGGTATTAATGCTTGGTCGTTGTTTGTCCCTTTTGTTATTTTGTTTTATTAAATAATTTTATTTTTTAATCTGCACTTGGGTCCTCCTTCCAACACTCTACACAACGTGACACAGATTTCTTGAAAATCGACATTATCCTTAAAATGGTGATAGGGATTAAGTTACGTGACACTAGCTGTGTTAGCTAGTCAACTGGCTAGCCACCTGTTGCTAGAGGTGGCAGGGATGGCATTATGAGACATTATGAGACATAAATGTAAGGATTGGAAGGTCTGGTTACACAAACAGGAGGTCCTCTGTGAACCAGACCACCTTTCTTCAGTTCAGCCTGAGCTGTTTTCACAGGGTTTGAATCCTGGATCCTGACACTGCTGTTGTGACAAGGAGAGTGTCAATCAATCAATCAATCAATCAATCAATCAATCAATCAATCAATCAATCAATCAATCAATCAATCAATCAATCAATCAATCAATCAATCAATACATCAATGCATCAATCAATCAATGCATCAATCAATAAATCTTTATCTATAAAGCACCAAATCCCAACAAGTGTTATGCTCAGACTCTTTCCAAACAGAGCAGGTCTAGTCCATACTCTATGTTCTATTATTAACAAAGACCCAACACCATACATGATACGATCCAGTACCATCTTAATGACAGGACTCAGTCTGATCTCATCTTAATCCACCATGAGCAGAGCACTCTGCAGCATTTAGCAAGTTGCAGTGGCAAGGACAAACTTCCTTTAACAGGCAGAAACCTCCAGCAGGACCAGACTCATGTTAGACACACATCTGCCTTTTTTTTTTTGCATCTGGTGTTGATGTTACATCTTTAAATAGGGGCCTACTTCTTTTACATCAACTGTGTGCTTTATTGCAGTTATATGTGGCATATGTAAGCAGTTTAAAGAATGCATAAAATGTGAGTTTGTGTTGAAATATATGGTACCAATATATCTTGCTTTGTATGTTAAGTGGCGTGCATTTCAATCCTATATCATTTAATTTGATTATATTGTTGCATCATTATTTTTTTATTGTAAATCTTTAGCCCCAGCTACAAATAATCCAGCCCTCCAGCTCCCTCAATCACTATCCCCTTATTGTACTGATCTCCACTTACTGTTTTAACTCATGCACACACGCATATGGTGTTGAAACCACTTCTCCAGCTCTCCTGCTGAGGATGTTAAGTATGAATGAAGTCCCTGGGTTGACTGGGGTTCTCATAAATTCATGGCTGCTGACAGGCCTGTTCTCACTATGAGCTGCTCTCACTCCACTGTCGGTCAGATGATGAAGCAGCTGGAGGAAGAGAAATTCTAAGCTCCAACCTAAGAGCCAAAAGCCACTATTCGTGTTGTGTCTTCTCTCTCCTCTTCAAGTCACTTTGACAGATGCTGGGTGAATCCTTGGCTGCACAAACACCACAATAACCTTTGTTTCTGCAGTCATGTGGATGTTGGGAAGACAACCCAGCAGAGACGAAAAGAAAGGCTGTCACACACAAAGTCAAGGCTTATGTTTTAAAGGGTTAAAGTAAGCCATTTCCACACATTTAACAGTCTGGGACAATCTCCTTCGCACATTTCCCAATACTTCATGTGGGACACATTCGCACATGACTGGCCTCAAATTCAGTACTGCAAAGTCAGTTTACTGTAGTCACCTTAATTCCAAATAGTCATTTTAGTGAAGTCGATCTCAATCTCCTCCCCTCTGGCTGTGACGAAACACTGATCCAATGGAGAGTGTCTAAAACAAGCAGTTAATTTAGCGCTTGGCTGCCCCTGCCCTTTTAGTGCTCCAGCAGGGCCTCGTCCTTAGCTGGCCTATCCTCTGCTCACTCACTGAGGTGATAGACAGTAGACGAGCCAAGACTCTGCAGGTCTGTGCAGGAAGCATGGTTTTTATTTGATGTATTAGGGATGTTTGACTATCAGTGTGAGCAGATTTTTCATTCAGGATGTGGTTGATTTATGCTCACGGGGCGTCCTCTGGGGGAAATACACGTTCCTGTTCATTCACCAGAGAGATGCATTAGTATGACCTATTTTTTCTCAGAAACCGTCCTCTCTCTCTCTTAGCACTGGGTGTCAGCCTGAATGTGTTGCTTGTGTAAGCTGACAGTGTTACACTAGTACACTTAACTGGAGTGCCAGTCAAAATGTGACAGTAGTGGGACAAGATTCTCCATTCTTTTATCCACGCAGCATGGGTTTCCACTCAGTGATCCCTTTGTCCTTATATTTAACTTGTATAAAGTGTTCAAAGGTGATAACTGATTATATAATAAGCATTAAAAAGAATATCTTACAAGATCTGGTCATGTGGCTAATTGTTACCGACACAAGTCAAACTCATTTGAATCCCCATAATTCCCTCTGAAAGTAACCTAATCTGAAACACAACGTGTTCAGAGAAATGTGTTGTTGTATGTTTATATTGCATGTGTTTGTGAAAGTTTAAGAGCATCAAATGTGTGACTGAAAGAAATTAAAATGACAAAAGAATGTGTAATTAACTTCATGAAACTGTCTCTGTATTACGAGGCAACGACAGGGATTTTGGGACTCATGATAAACAACAATATTGGGTCTCACAGGAATGTCTCATATGTTGGCAAATTCTGTTCCTGAGGTCTTTTTATGAATTGATTTTATAAAAATTGTGCAAATTAGTACATGCCCATATGCCCATGGCGGCTGGTAAAGGGAATGTCTGTTATTGTCCCATTAGAGCATTCTGCCTGATTTTGTACACATTTGGTTCATTAAGAGTTAATTCCAATGCAAAAGTTCAGTTGGAAGGAAAGTAATGGAGTCCCCTTCATGTGCTGATCTCAGTGCTGGCTGGTATGTAGTTCGTCTAACTTTCAAGCGAACTGGAGTCCTGATTCAGTTTGCATTCTATTGTTGTTACCTTGATATTGCACGGACATCAAACAACTGTTCGTGTGGCCCAGGGGTAACTAGAGATGTTCCTAATTGACTACTCTCCTAGTGATTTAAATGGGAATTTACATTTTGTTGAGTTGGCTAGTCTAAAGGGAAGAAAACAACTAAAACTTGGCACAATTGAACATGTCTAAACATGGGATCACAGAGTCAAACTGGTTCACTAATGTAGAGCTAGCACCACCAGCCTTCAGTCCTCCTTGCAGGTTAGAGCCTATTTTATACTTCTGTGTTGACCCTACGCAGCAGTGGACGACGCGGACATGAGCACTACAAACTTGTACGCCGATGTGTCTGTGCCACTCTGCAGTACTCTGACAAAACGCTTGAGGGCAGTGTGGTCTCAGTGTGGATAGTCGGCCCCACTACATTTTCTGTTTACTTTTTTACAGCGATTCCGAACATATGTTAATTCACAGATGATACATGTTGCTGTTTATCATTCAGCAATGATTACATGGCAGAAAAGAGAGGAGACGTCAGAGTAGATTAAATGTACGGCCAATGTGCAGCAATTCTGGGAGTGCTGTAAATGCAGGAAATACAATGCCGCCAAGCGGACCAATCACAGGGCTTGCAATCTGCGTTGTTTCAGACTGTAGTTACATTTGGAAGGGGGGATTCGAGCTATGTGTGTAAGCCTCTGCTTTACTAAAGGGGACTTTGCAGACCTACAACATATGTTACGGCATCGATTTGACACAGATGTATAACCCAGTCCATTACCTAGACTCTCGAGCTACAGCCCCCTAGTGGTGGGTGGCTGCGCTACAGCTTAGACACAACATATGAACGACATTTTGGGCCTGCAATAATAGAAATATTAATACTTAGGGCCCGATCTACTAAAGGTTTGCGTGTATAAAAACATGTGCAAACTTGATAGTGCGCGCAAAGTAGATGTACTCACCGGGTGCACCGTGGATTGCGTCTTTCAAAATAGCACTCGCTATCCATTTAGCGTGTTTGCCTTCATGAATATGCAGAATACATGTAGATCATCAAAACGTGCAAAATACTGGGAGGAGGAGATGCAAATGTAATCATTTAGCACACGCAATGTGATTTATCAAACCTGAAGCAGATAGCGCGCGCTGTATTTGCGTCTATATTTAGCACGTTTGAAAGGCAGGTGCAAACTGGCACAGCGTTACGCACACATGGCTGCGGTCACTGTAACGCTCATCATAACATCGCTTTACAACATGCCCGCAACAGAGGGGCTTACAAGCATTGCTACATTTTTTAGTCAATCAAACCAAGAGAACAAAATAATAATAATAATAATAATAATAATAATAAAACAACACAAATTCAAAGCAGTTCAGCACCACGGATAGCGACCGCATCATTCTGACACCCACTTTAACTTTTTCATATAATGAGAGCACAGTAGGTCACTGTATCAACAGATATAAAGTTTATTAAAATTGGCACAGCGGCCCACATCTTCACATACAAACAAAAAAACAATATGAAGTACTCGGCCTACTCACCACTGTTTGAAGGAGCCTTAAGCTTCACGGACTTGTCCAAGATGCGCTGTATGTCCATTTTCTTTGATCTGTCATTCTCAATGTTCAACATGACATCTCCTCAAACATGTTCACAGTTCCATTTAAGCTGGTGAATCTTTGGGACAGTTGCTGGATGATGATATCAGGCATTAAAAACGTTCACCCGAAAGTTGCTCTCTGCGTCAGTTAGACGACTGTCTTCATCCAAGTGACGCCTAACCTTTCTGGCCCTGGTTGTTTCAAACTGTGATCGACTTCCCAATTAAGTAGCTAGAGCAAGAGTGGCAGACTTAGCCTCATCAAATCGCTCTCTAAACTCCATCAAAACAATGATTGCATTTTGGAGTAGTGTAGATGCGATTATTTCATCGGCAGATCTTCTGTTTTTTCTCACAGCATTCACCTTTTCAAATCGCGTTTCTAACACTGAGATGTCTCTGCTGGAGTTCACCGATGTATTTATTTCCCTCCTCCACAAAGACCTCCAACTCCATGGCTTCAAACTTCATTTATCGCTTAACGCCACTCTGATCTCTCAAAGTCTCCATGGTGACAGCCGATAGCACACGCAAAATCTTCGTAAAATAGGGCGGTCCACACCACTTTTGCACTTGTTATCATTTGTGCACGCAGTCTTAGTAGATCACCCGCAACACGCCCAGAAATAACACGTGCAAAATTATTATTGGCACACGCAAACTAGCGCTCATTATTTGGGATCTTAGTAGATCAGGCCCTTAGTGTTCCTGACGAGCAATTCTGGTACTGTTAGGATGACACTGTTTTGAAATCAGTTCATGCAGTCTTCAGAGCTGCTGGTGAAAAAACAAGACAGACCTTTGATAAGTGTTCAGTTTATCCCATAACCTCTCTTTACTGAGACATCTGAATGAAGGAAGGACACAGTCTCCTTCCCTGTTAGGATTTGTGATGTTGACACTCGTCTCTGCTTCACACACAATGATTCTATTGTTGATGGTGTGTGAGTGCTTCCACAGGAGGGTGACGCTGCTTTATAAAGAACCATAGAATTGACACCTCGTGTGCATATATTAGTGTTAGTATACATTCACACATGTGCATGTGCCTGGTTGGAAATGATCAAAACAGAAAATAGATTGGCTGTGCTCAGTGTCCCACCCCCCACCCAGTATGTGCGTCACTACAGCTTCAGAGGCAGACACTCTAATAGTCGTAAATGATGCTTCATCCCCGTCCTTGACACCACTCACTATAAAAAGAAGGCCTGAATAATTGCCCTCCATTCTGGCTAAACATTAATGGTCATACAGTAATGGTCCATTAATCTTCTCTATACATTAGGAGGGTAACCGGGACTGAAGACAGATATGTTGGAGCAGCCAGGCAGGGTTGTTGTTGTAATACATTACAGAGCCGCACCTAATTTTAGGCTCTGTATAGACTGATAAGAGAGTTGGAAGATGTGAAAGTGGGTTCTCCTCAAGACTGTTACTGTGTTGAGAAAGTATCAAGCTCCTCTGAAGGAGAGATCCTTGAAATAAGCCAAGATGATTCTGTGGGTTCATGCCAAGAATAAGATGAAGAATTTGACCACTTAATATAGTCCCCTTGCCTCTACAGTGAAGTATACTGGCCAAATGTGTTTGAACATTGTAAGATTGTAATATGCTTTAGAACAAAGTTTGACTGATAAATGTTCCAATATTGTCCACCTTAGTAACAAAGAATTAAAGATATTTTCAATTCTTTCAGTGTGCTATCATAGATATTAAGGATTAAGAGCTTGGCATGTTATGGCAACTCCTTAAAAGTGACTCATACTTTTGTTTTTTGTCACTCTGAGTGATGCAGTTGATTCTTTAAAGCTCCTTTAGGGAACGTTCTTTTTTGTTGTTTTTGGCACCCCCTGTGGACAAAATGATGCTACTTACTGTATATCTTTGAGGATTTGTCCCGTGCATGTGTTTTCTGACCATAATGTATAATCCAGCTTTCCTTTTCACAGTCAAATGTATGAATGTAATGTTACAGGTGAAGTTACAGGCTTTTAAATTACAGCATAGAAATTATTGTAGGTGATGGCTGAGTCAATTTTGTAGGACATAATAAAGAATCACTCTGAATCTCAGTCTGTGTCACAACTGAATAAAAACTCCTCACAGGAGCTTTAACAGTCAAGCGTAAACAAAGGAACTGATGGCAGTAGTTTAGGGCATGATAAATTACTAGTAGGATTGAATCTTTTTCCTGATCCTTCTGTAGTCATAATGAGGCATAAGCGTAACTTCAGTCTAATTTGTTACCACGTAATTATTCCCTTTCGGACCTTTAATGATGGTTATGGGACCTAAAGTATCAGAAATCCTTTCAAGAGTGTTAAACATTGTTGGATATATACGAATTTATCTTTTACTGGAAAGTAAGACAAGACGATATATACTCCTATTTTCCCTGTCCCCTAGGTCTGTTATCTTAGATTACATGTATGTAGTCAATTTATGGGGTGCATTTCAAAGCTCTAAACCTCCATCCTCCTGTCGTTCACTCGCGTCAGAGATGCAAGGAAATGAAACGAGAGGAGAGAGGAGAGAGGAGATTTGCATTAAGAGAAATGAGACGTCCTCTCCTCCGGAGCGACATGTGAAGCGACATCAGTTTGCGATGACGGCTTTAACAGCTGTTTGTGTCTGCACACATGTTCACTGTAATAACTGTAATAACTCTGATGAATATAAACAGTAACACTCTGTCTCTGTGTTTACCTGTTTAACAAACACCTGCACATGAAGAGAATCTGCTCTCTGTTTATTCTGTCCTGAAGCATCACAGATCGATTCACCGGTAAAATACCTCATTATTAAATTATTTATTACTTTAAGGTAAAATATAATTCATGCAACTCTTAACCTGACAGGAAATATAACAAGTGTTTTTACTAGCAGACGAACTTTACTGTCAGACTTTAATTATCTTCATGAAGAAAACAAGAACAAACGGTGAAACTAACAGAATAAATAACTGATCAAAAACAATCATATATAACATAATCCATCCTCTGTTATATGGAATTCATGATTTTGCATTCAGTGTTTTGTGTTTAAAACTCACATCAAACACTTTTGGATCTCAGCTCATCACATACAGAGTGTTTAGAAACCGCTGTATGTTTATGATCTGTTTCAGGACACCCTTAGTGACTGTTTTAAGGTCTGTTTCAAGACACCCTTAGTGACTGTTTTAAGGTCTGTTTCAAGACACCCTTAGTGACTGTTTTAAGGTCTGTTTCAGGGCACCCTTGGAGACTGTTTTAAGGTCTGTTTCAAGACACCCTTAGTGACTGTTTTAAGGTCTGTTTCAGGGCACCCTTAGAGACTGTTTTAAGGTCTGTTTCAAGACACCCTTAGTGACTGTTTTAAGGTCTGTTTCAGGACACCCTTAGAGACTGTTTTAAGGTCTGTTTCAGGACACCCTTAGTGACTGTTTTAAGGTCTATTTCAGGACACCCTTAGAGACTGTTTTAAGGTCTCTTTCAGGGCACACTTAGTGACTGTTTATGGTCTGTTTCAGGACACACTTAGTGACTGTTTTAAGGTCTGTTTCAGGGCACCCTTAGTGATTGTTTTAAGGTCTGTTTCAGGGCACCCTTAAGGCTGAGTTATACTTCTGCGTAGTTGCAATGGTGTAGCCTATGCCTTTGCACATGCAGAAGTATAAATCAGCCTTTAGTGACTGTTTTAAGGTCTGTTTCAGGGCCCCCGTAGTGACTGTTTTAAGGTCTGTCTTTTTTCTATTAAACTCAAGTGATGTTTCAAGTTTCAGAGAAGTCCAAGCCGCTGCAGTGTCCAATCAGTTAGAGGTATTTCATAAGGGGGCGTGTCTGTCAGAGAATAGACTTCCGTGAAGTTTGCTCTCATGTTTCCTCGATTATCGCTCCTCCGATCAGTCTACTCCATCCTCTCTCCTCCCTCCTGCAGCAGAGTTAAGTCATTTAGGACACAACTTAAAATGGCGGGTCAGTAACTACTTCCTGTTTTACTTCCTGTGGCCGAGGAGCGAGGAGCGAGGAGCGAGGAGCGAGGAGACTGAAGTTAAGAGCTTTGAGATGCACCCTTGGTTTCTGAGGCAGAGTTCTGAAGCCTATTGTCGGCGGGTGTCATATTGGAAATGGTGATCTCAACTGATCATCCGTCGAGCTAGTGCGAGGTAAAGAAGCGGGCCTTTAGCTTCCTTGCTAACAGTTACAGGCTGCCCGCCTATCAGTTGAGTAAGCCACCTTAATTATGCATAACTTGTTAGTTGGATTTCTTCAAAAATAATGAATTATAAAATGATTCACCCCGTACAGTGTGTGCTGATAGAGAAATTAGCTTTTCAGATCAATACCTTTTTTTTGTACCAGGCTGTAAATATGTTTATTTCTGAGGAAAAATCTGTTTCATTGATAGGGTGTATGTGGTTTAAGCTACCTGAAAAAACACAACTCCTTGCTGTTTCAGTCCAGTTATCAGAAAGATTAAACCAACAAGATATTTTCTACCATCCTTCTTTTACATCTTTATGCTAGGCTAAGCCGACAAGCTGTTTGTTGTAGTTTAGACATATTTATCATAAAGGGCTGAGCATCAACTCTCCTAGTCATCAAATGATTGCCATGATTGGTTTTGCTATTCTTATAGTACGACACAGTGACACTACTGTAGTGCAATCAATTTCTCATACCACACAAACAAATCATAGATGTTGCTGTAATTTAGTTCATTGGGTTTCTTCCAATTACAACAAGTATTCATGGACAAATGCTGTACATGTTAAAGTGTTAGTTGAAATTTGTGCAGCATTAGCATTGGGACTGAAGAGGACATAAAGGGGCCGAGAGTGTCTCACATCTTTCTGTTCAGCAGCAGGGACACCTTCAAGGCCTTCTGTCGCTGTGCCAGCACACGCTGAGGAGATATAGTCCTTATCCTGAGATATGTTAGATTCTGTGTGCAGACAGAAGCTGAAACATGTTTCAAAATGCTGCTGTCAGATTGGATAGTCTTTTCAAATGTGAGGGCAAGGTCTCATCACCGCTGCTAAAAAAGGATGTTTCTGAATGCCTTTGTGGCAGTCTGTATTTACGGTGTGATAAGAGTTGTCTGAGGCTCACAGATTCACAGATTTATTCCACTGTAGCTGAGAATTTGACAAAAGCTTTCTCTCGCACTTTGTGTGTTTAGGTGTGTGCGTTTGTGTGTGTGTGTGTGTGTGTGTGTGTGTGTGTGTTTGCCCTTGTGATTATATATTCCTACTTATACAGATGACTCATGAAAGCATCTGACGGAGATTTCTCCAAGGATGAACTAAAATGATGAACAACATTTTGCTACTTTCCATTGAGCTTTTCATCAAACTAACATTGAACAAATTAACTAAGTTTTATATTTCATCGCCTCAGGACGTTCAGCTCTGATTGATAATATTAGAGTAAAACATTGCTGCATACATTTGAAAGACATTAACACGAGTAGTTGTATATTAGTAAAAGCAATCGCTCAGATTTCTTTGCGTGTTTTGAAAACTCTGCACAGTCCAGCGGCAGGTTTTGTTGAAACCAGCCTTGAGCTGAACTGGAGGAAAGAATGAAATGCTGAGTAGGAGGAGAGACACTCGCTCAATGAGACATTGGCTGAAAATAAGATAGACATAAAACTCTGGCTGTCTATTGCTCCCTCCTCTTTGTGTAGAAACCTTCTCCTTCTTTTCTCCATCATCCTTTCTCCACTTTGTTTCAAATGTTTCCACTCAAGTAAAACAAATAGTGACACATTTTTGAGGTTAACTAAATTCAATCTTCCCAATGCAATTCATAATTTTCATTTAGTTAGATATTATTTCATTCATGCTTTACACATGATTGTCTCTTTTTAGAGTGCACAAGTTAGTGCAAAGTTTGATCTGGACGCAGCCGATCATAGTGCACTACAGGCCTGCAGTATACTTACATTGTGCCATGTATCGGACATGATGACCCATCCCAAGGCAGAACAAACATACCTGTTAGTCAAACATTAGCCACACCTGAGTTCATCTCAGTTAGATTCCTGCTGTGCATGTTGTTGTGGGTGTGATTTGAATGTTAAGTTGGTCGAGGAGAGGCGATTTAAGGTCATTGTGGAAGCTGAAGCATGCTGTACCCTCTGATTGTAACCAACATGTGTGGCTCTACAAAGAAAATGTTAAAACGATTAATAGAACTCAATTTGTAGCTCATGGTTAAGCTTTTTTCTTTGTTTTTGTGTGAAAAAAAACAAAAAATAAACAACTTCATGTATCCGTCAACATGAATATAACACTTTGGTGATAAGTTAACTTTCTACAGTTCGTTAGTTCATCACTAAAATCATGCAAAGCTAATGACAGTCTGATCTGCTTCAGCTGTTCTTTGTGCATATATGATAACTCAGGCAGGCAATTCATTCATTTTTAAAAATCCGGATTAATCACTGAGCATCAGAGCATCTTTTTTTAAAATGATATTTTCATTTCTAACAGTCAAGGCAAATCATTTGTGCTCAACATTTTATGAAAATAAAGAGAATGGAGATACAAGAAAATAAATAATACAAATTATAAGGGAATTCACATTATAAAAATAAATAAGTAAAAAAATAAAAAATAATAATAATAGCAGTAATACAAATTGCTTATCATCACCAACAATGTGACTTTAGGCATGATACCATACTGTCTGATGGAGCTTTTTAGATGCTAACACTGAATACTAATGAAGTTCAAACTAATTGTCTCCACAAAACAAGGAAATGTGTAGCTGCAGCCATTAGCAACTTTGTCCATTAACGGCTAAGTTCAAGTTCATGTTAGGTGAACAGAAACACAATACCTCGTCAGCTATTTGTTGCGGCACTCTAATCAGATATGGTGCTCATTAATAATCCTAATTACTTAATTTCCCGTTCCATTCCTCCTTTGTGCTCGCAGCTCTCGTATCTACAGTTTAATCCACACTGTGCTTACATCTCGTTTTCAGAGGGGGAAGATTTCCCTGTGATCAATACAAGTACCCTGAGTAAACACTAACAATCCATATACAAGTATGCAAACAAAAGACATGCAAACTGCTACAATGTTACAATGTTACAATGTCATTTAGCAGACGCTTTTATCCAAAGTGACGTACATAAGAGAACAAGAACAACACAAGCAAAGATCTAGACAAGAGGAAACAAGATCAGTAAGAGTAACAAAGTGCTTCAAGTCAATTTGGGTGCAGGTACTGCCAAGCAGTGTGAAGGCAATGCACAAAAGTAAATAAGTATTTTTATTTTAGTAAAATAAGGAACATATACAATGTAGCAACCAAACAATTTAAGACCTTCCATTATCTTCATCAACAATTAACATCACCACAATAATGACCAAAGTATCAAGTGCTGGGTCACTCCATAGCTGAACACAGATTCCCAGAGTAGAGCAGGACAGTGTGAGTCAACTGTAGCTGGAAGACATGATCTGCCACTGGGGACAACAGTGGAGAACAGTCTAGCTAAGTGCATAGTGCCTCTTAAAGAGCTGGGTCTTTAGCTGTCTTTTGAAAGTAGAGAGGGACTCTGCAGATCGAATGGAGTTGGACAATTCATTCCACCATTTAGGGACAACAGAAAAAAAGAAGTTGAGCTAGTGATTTTGAGGCCTTGTGTGCTGGAAGCACTAGGCGCCTTTCTGAGGCTGAGCGTAGCGGGCGAGAAGGGCAGTAGACCTGGATGAGGGGTTCCAGGTAAACTGGAGCAGTTTTGGTGACTGCTTTGTAAGTCATGATTAGAGTTTTGTATCTGATGCGAGCTGCAACTGGAAGCCAGTGTAGCGAGATGAGCAGGGGAGTGACATGAGCTGTCTTAGGCTGGATCATTTGCAGAGGTTTAACTGTGCATGCAGGGAGGCCTACCAGTAGGGAGTTGCAGTAGTCAAAGCTAATCCACCTTTTTGCTTCACATCTACTCCTGAAAAAGAGGCACAAAAGCTTTAGTTAACGCTGAGGCCCTGAGTGTTTTTGCATGTCAGATCTAAAAGTTGATGAAACTGCTTCATAGCTTTGGATCAGGCAAAGTGTTCCCACATTAGAGATCATCTCTGCAGAGTGGGGGGGGGGGGCAGTATATCTTCTCCTGTTTTTACTTGCTTGAATTTCATAGATTTTAATGTTCCAAGTTTTATTCCTTCCTCCCAGTGGTGAGTCAAGTAATGTTTTTGTAATGACCTGAAACTGTAAAAAGAAAGACATTTCCAGCCACTTCCACTCTGGTTTGAAAGCAAACCCTCATCCAGTTTCAATTTCTCTCAGTCCATTGCTGCAGGCGAGCAACTGGTGCCACAATTTATCTTGTTCGCACATCATAAAAAGAAGCATTGAGGCACTTTTTTTGCATCCTGGGATTGTGCCTTTTCAGTGAACCTTGATGTTGGATCTCTGGTTCTGCAGGCCTGTTGCTGTGAAAATGAAACTTTGGCAGTTTTGTTTGTAACAGGCTTTGTATGAGTCCTGTTGGTGATGTAATTCTTCAGCCAACAGAGATTTATAAAAGTCATGAATTCCTGAATCCCAGGTGTACAAGAGTTCTTTCAGACACTGGGACAGTCAGAGATATAAACCTTTGTCTCTAAGGGAGTGCATTGATTCTACAAAAGTATGAGCACATTTTTCATTCCTCTGTCTCTCCGTCTCTAGGGTTGTCCCAGCCTCGGCCCCCGGAGCAGCAGTGTCTGTGCCCCTCCTTGTCCTCCTCTTTTGGACCAGCAGCAGCTCAGCGTGGCGAGGCAAGAGAAGATGGGCAGAAAGTTGGACCTGTCGGGCCTGACTGACGAAGAGGCGGAGCATGTCTTGAAAGTCGTCCAGCGAGACATGAAGCTGCGAAAGAAGGAGGAGGACCGGCTGAGGTGAGATGGGATTTCCCTGCCAGTTCTTCACATTTCAGGCCTCATGTACAGGGTGATTTTAGAGGAGTTGAAAAGGAGACGTGTTCGTTTCCTGTGAACAAAAATGACCAGATTAGAGGCGAACATCTGGCTCAACTGAATGACATCAACAATATGCTGGAAATATCTTTGCTTTCAGTTTCCTGTGTACATCTTTGAACACACATGTTAATTTTTTCACTTCAGCTCCTGTTAGGGGTTTTATGGCTGGTCTTGACACAGACTGAAATTCATACTGAGGCCTCTATATGACAAAAACAAATGAGACCATCAGTGAGAAACTGGAGATTTAGTTATTCTTAATGCTTATGACCGCTGCCATCAGGTCGATGTCAGAGAAGTCCAAGTTGTCATGATGGAGTTAGGTACAGCATGCAGCAGAAACAGACTTTGTTTACATTCCTTTTTTCTTATCAGAAAACACTATTTACACATGCAAAGTACGAGATCAGCAAAGATATCAGAGGTACTGTTTAGTCCACAGGGGGTGCCAAAATCAAGGCACACTGACAGTTCCTTACAGGAGTTTTAAAAGTGGACCAGATCTTTGCTAAAAGCTGCCTTTGAATACAGTCTCCCAGTTATGGCTTACTGCAAGACCAGGTACTTCTCAGTCATGGAAACATGTTTGAATAAGCACTGATAGCACCACTCTACATTTGAAGAGTCTAGAGGGTGGCATATTTTTATGATTAACCCCTCCAAAGTTTGTAAAAAAAACAAAGCAGGTTTATCTGGTTTAACACAAGTTGCTAATATTAGCATGAACAGCTAAACCGCAACATTAGTACCAAGTGTTAGCCCACCTTCAAATGTCTGGAATGCTAAAATATCAGAAGCTGAACTCTTCAGGATGCTGACCTTTTGGCATGCAAAGACTTGAAGCCTTGTGGTGCCTTTTAAGAGAGAGTCCTTGTGGTATTCATGAACTTGTGAGAGGAATTTTTCCAAAGCTTGGAGTTCTTGAAATATTTGCTGATGTTTGAAGAAATTGACCAAGATGAATAAAGCTCATTTTTAGGTTCATGAGTTTTCATATTTCTAGCTTCACAATGTTTCTGTAGAATTCCTTGTATTTAAAGCACCTTTAAGGAGTTTATAACTCATTAAGAAAAAGACTGACCATTTCTCTGTTGTCATTTTTAATGGGTATAAACTGCAAAGGGGGAACCTGTCAGATGATGGAAAATAATCATGATGAGTAATTGTTAAAAAAGCAGGGTGACATTTTTTTTATTCTCAGAAGATACTACTTACACATCCAGGACAAGATAAGTGTATAATGTATAAGGGGTATCACTTTGTCCACAGGGGGTGCCAAATCATCCCAAACAGAAAGTTCCTCTTTAAACTGATTAATTCAACAATCCTTCAAACAAAAGAGTTTATTTTGTCAAACAATTATATTTCTAACCATACACACCTACACTGTGCTTCACACTGTTCTACAGGCTGTGGTTACTTGATATAATCCACTCTATTGCTTTTATTTCTGAGGTATTTTTCCTGTATTATCTGATTGGCTGATACGATCTGTCTAGCTGCAGTTATTTCCAGCCATGTGGTTTATAAAGGCTCAGTCAGAGTCTGTAAGAAGAATGAGGCCTGTCTTGTATATTCTGGTCCCGGCTGTCAGGTCTTTGGAGGTCAGCCAGTCCATGCCTTGAGGCTCTGCTTCGGTGTCTCAGCTTCTTAGTTAACATTTGACAAGTGCCTGCCCACCCCCCCCCTCCTCACCTCCTGTCTTTCACTCCCCCTCTTCCCTTAGTGTGACAGTCTACAGTCAGAGGGGATTCAGCAGGGCAGTGACAGGCCTCCGCGGGGGTTCGGCCTTCAAACATGTGGTCAGATCAGTGTGGCTGTTGGTGTTGTTTCAGCAGAACTACAGGGGAAGTTTTGGTATCAAAGCCCCATTGTATCCTGTGTCGCAACAGAATCCCAAATATGTTTAAAGTGTGATTGTACCCTATAATTTAGTAAACACAAGTATGTTCCTTTGACTACCTACCAGGCCTCTGAATCAGCTATTTTGTTGTGGAGATTTGATGTCTTTCTTCAGATTTGAAATGGCGCTCCTCAGCAGTTCTGTGCTCTCCAGTGCATGCCACGAGTGATTAGGCCACTTTACTGTGAGCACTAAAAATCTGAGCCGTATTCCGAGGGGCATGGCAGGGTTTCTTCACAAACCAGAAAGCAGGCGTTGGTCTACGCTGTTTAGACTCTCATTTTCCCAGAATCAGTTTCAAAGCAAAGATGGTGAATTTCCAAATTACTGGGCTATAAAATGTTCTCCCACCAAGCTGTCATGAATGATGAAAAAGAAGCTAAGCCTCGCAGGCTGTTATTACTGCTGTTTACTGCAAAAACACCAGCAGACTAATGATGAAGTAGCAGGCAGATATCTATTAGGGATTCACTTTTTATAGCCTCATTGGGCCATCACGACGTGTTAGATGTTTAAAAGAAAAGTTTTTAAGCAGATATGCAAACCGACGGTCCAATTACTCTGATCCAGAAGCTAAATGCTGATGTACTACATGACTGCACATCTGACTTATAAATTTTAAGCTGGTCTTCATGTTAGATGTTGTTTATTCCTTCAGCACAAGCATTTATATAACTTTATGTCTTGTTATTTATTGATAGAGAAATTAAAACTGATCACATCGAAATGTGCTGTGTGCCATAAAAAAAATGTTACAAGGGATTATCGAAGTAGTCTAAAGGCAAATGTATGCCTCTTTTACATATGAAAATAGATACATGTTTTTTAAGCGATATAACCGTCACGACCCAAGCACTCATCCTTCTCATTGGAATGTATGTTAAGGAATGCATCCACTAGAGGGCGCTCACACAAACCTACACTTCATCAGAGTCCGCCATTTTCTAAAGTATTCTTCTCTGTATACATATGTTTGATGCCCCTAGTGTCCAAAGCAAGGAAGTGCATTTGTTTACTGAAGGATAGAAACCTGATAGAAACTACCTTCAGCCAAGGAGGAGACACTGATAACAAAGCGGCAACCTCCGGTCTAAAAATACGAGTCCAATGCGGAAGTGCTAAAAATGGCAGTTTATCGAGGATCCGCTTGAGGCTGGAAGTACCGGAAACCACATACACACCAATTAAAAAAAAGCTGATCTTTACAGCAGAAATAAACATGTTTACAGCCTGGCACAAAAGACGAGTGTAGTCTGGATAGCTCTTTTCTCGACTGGCACACACTGTACAGGGGGTGAATTTTTATCTAACGGGGCAATTTAGAAGATATTGAGATTACAAGTCTTCCAATGAGAGGCACAGCTGACTTGATTGGCAGGCGGGAACACTGTAGCTGTTGGCTAGGAGGCTGAAGGAAAAAGGTTAACGCAAAAAAAAAATGAATGTTTGCTTTTCATCTTTTCAATACAGTCACAAATCACACAGCTGTGGCAACAAATCTCTTTAAAATTTACATTAACTGAGAGAAAAGAAAGGAGACCCACCCGCCATCCCGCCCAAAACCCACAGACTTGATTGTGTTTATTATATTAAAGAGTGTATACTGCGATTACAACGGATTCCTGACTAAACAAAAGCTGCACATCAAAATCTTGGATATCAAGACTATCAAAAAAGGCACAAACAGACAGCAAAGAACTCAGCAGAAGCTTTTTTATACAGGCTTTTTTTATGTCACAGTCGCTCGACAGCAGCAATATGGCTTCAGAAACAGATGGGTGACATCACAGATACTACGTCCATATTTTATACAGTCTATGCTGATAACTGATAAATCTGACTGTATTTATGTCAAACTGATTAGACAAAATGCATGTTGTATTACCATATTATAGATTTAGTGAAAAAGTGTTCAATACGTTTTTGCTAAAAGTGTATTGCATGGATAACTGCATTGAAGTATCGGCAGATTTATATATTTCTTTAAATAAACAGCAGCCTGAGTTTTCAACACGTTTTATTCTGCAACACGAAGAAATACGTTTCTATACAGTGTCTGTTCATCGAGAGTATTTCTACAGTTTTCACCAGATCAGAATAAAAACTGTGATACAGTTAATCTACCTTTCACTATAGGAAAGCTGAGTATGCCTACTCCATCTCAGATAATTATTTCACAGCATTACAAAAAAATCATTGGAGATATACTGTAAGTTCAAGAGCATGAGGCTCACCCTTGAAGTGAAAACAAGTAAGGCTCAATATTAAATAATGTGATCATATGTCATTTGAAGAAGGGAATGTCGGGTGCCAGTTTGGCTCGGTGGTTAAATTTTGCCCCAGAGACCTCAGTCCTCGAAAAAAGAAAAAAGATTTGCTGTCTGCAAATCTCTCTATTCTTCTGTAACTGTTAGCTGTAGCTACCTGTCTGTTTTCCACTTGTGTTTTATAGAATGCAGAAACCCAACCAAAACTGCATCCTATACCTTTCAATTTGGCCTCAGCTTTGAAGGTCCAAAAAGAGACAGAAACCCATCTGCCTCATCTGAAACCACAGTTGACAGTTTCAGCACATGAATAAGAATACAAAAGCTTGCTTACAGCAGATGGTGCTTGAGTGTTTCGACAGATAGCCTTCTCCCTGTGGGATTCTCTCCTCCATGCATGGCTGATATTGCTTTTCTACCTTGACTGAAGTCTGCCCGGCAGAGCTGTAAATTAGCACGTTGAAGGATTCATGGGATAGTTTATAAACCTCAGCTGCCACTTGAAATGAGCCGCTTTAATTTTCCTCCATGCTAAATAATAAGAAACGCTGAAACACTTAACTGATATTACCTTTTGTCTCATAAATACTGAACTGTAATAAACATGTAAATGAAATGATGCACTCGAGTTTGAGCCGTGTGAGGAGCGATCTGTGCTGTTTTGTGTTCATTGAAAGTTTTAATGAGGGCGTCTGCAGCTTCTTTATGATCTCTCTACACTGTCATGGTTTTAATACCTGGTGAGAGCTTTTTATTATGCTGTACATCATTAACAGTATTTCAGACTGTAAGGAAACAAGACCTATGTCCTTCCATTAGAGCATTACTGCAAGAACATACAATTATAAAATCTGACATTGAAGGCATTAATGTGGTGCATTTTGAATCCAGCAGAAGGTTGGTGTGGGTGTTAGTCCTGCAAAAGTGAGTTGACGCAGTACTTTCAGACAAAGATAATGGGCCTCTCTGTCAAATCCACTTGCTGAGTGGTTTATTTTTTGACATAAGTCCTATTAAAGATTATTTTTTCAGGTTGTGCCGTTGTGCGAAATGTTGAAGATTGACGTTTAAATTGCTCAAATCTTTATACGCTGATGACACTCTGCTGCCAAAAGCAGCCTGGTGAATCTTAACAATTGCCTTTCTTCTTATTATCTTTTAAGTTAAAACCAAATTCACCATTTTTGACTCTGTTGTAAAAAGCATGCAAATCCCTTTGCAGCAGACATATTAATCATATCATTTCAATTGTCTCAAATACATCAAACATTTTGCTGATTTTCAGATATTTTTCCACAGATAACAGAGGTTCTGCAATAATAATAGTCTTTACACCTAAACAGTTGAGTCACACACTGTAGGGAATGCACAGGTGGAAATTATTAAAATAATTGACTTAATTTAGCTGCTTGAGTTCCCAGCTCCTGGTATGATGCATGTTCTCTCTCAGCAGGGCCAGAGTGGGACTCTTTACCAGCCCAAGAGTTTCATGGCTCTGACCAGCCCGCTTTAGTTTATAACCTTTTACTAGACATACGTAAATTTAGTCTGAAATAGAGCGCTATTCTCGTCAAGTGTATTTTATCAAAAAACAAATTACCCAACTCACAACTATCATTATATTTTAAGAAACAGGAGAACATTACAAATGTTCTAACTTGAAAAAAATGTAACAACTTACAAGTTATTTAAAAAAATCCCATGGTAAGTCATATTTATGAGAAAGTAAGTCACAAATAGATATATATCATAATTATGACATACAATGGGATATTTTTGTTATCGAGGGCAAGTTTTCAAGTCTTAAAAGTCCTCCATTACATTTTTCCGGGCACTTTTTTAGAATAAATCTAGACTCTACTATTTATGATGTAAACATTTGCTGAATCCTTCCTACTCAATTTGGAGTAGGCCTATCAATCGCATCACTTCTTGACCTTCTCAGGGTGGAGGGATCACCAGTTCTAATTATAGAACCAATGTTGGGATTGTGTTTCCTGTTGGACACTGACCTCTCTGACCAAGCCTTGCTGTCAAGTGAAATCTGGTGAAGACTCATTCCTAGCCTGTGCGGCCTGTCTCTCATGACTTTCATGTGACACCTGAACAGAATGGAGCCATAGCTAAGGTTATTAGTTACACCTGTGTGTTTCATACTGTGACCAATCAAAATGTCTGCTGTGAAAAAAGGACTTCAAGACACAAACCTTGGTGGATATGGGGGGCCTTTATTGGAGTTTTTCAAAGATTTCCCTGTGAAGGTTTGACCACATATTGCATTTAAAAAAGTGGAATATTCAGGGTGAGCTGCATGTGTGAACGTAAACAGACACATTTTTCACCGACTTTACATGACATTTTCTGCCAGTCCTCACGTATAATTTCTGTAAGAAGTCAGGGTGAATCGATGTGAAACATAACAAGTAGCCGGGGGGATGACGCTTATATTACCGGTGAGAACCCAGAGGCGTGACAGGAAGAATTAAATTATTTAAGATTGAAGACGTTTAATGATTTCAAGATGGGGATAGTGAAGATGTCTGCAGCTTTGTCAGTTTGCACGTAGCATTGATATAGATACACTGTTGTAAACATTAAACTGTAGCTTCTGCAGCATGCTTATAAAGTCAATTTTTTCTGCCCTCATTCAAGAGGGAAATCCTCTGGCTGTTAGGAGCATGTGTGAATAATCAACACAGAAAATTTGGGGGTCAGAGCTCCTGAAACGTATAGAAAGTTTCAGAGGGACGTGTGTGAAAGAGGCTCAAAAAGTTGAAAAGAGTTAATAGTGCTAACATTATCAGTTACATGTTTTATGAGCAAGTAGGAAAACATTTAGATGGTCTGTTGGGCTTCTAGCATACAAACAGTGCATTTTTGCAGGATTATGTGACAATAAGCATAACTCAGTTTGTTTACTAAGAGAAAGCCTGTGACTGGAAGTTAGAGCATGTCTGAATAAAATGTAAAATGATGGTAGTTATCTTTCAGACAAATGACAAGGTGAGCGCTTTTCTCTGTTGTTTTTTCCATATTTACTCTTTGAGGTGTCTCATTTCTTCTTCCTGAAGTCTGGTGGAGAGCAGACTTCACCTGTGCTTTCTTTTCCTTTTTTACCCTCAGATCATTAGCAGAGTGAAATGTCAGTCTTCTTAGATTTTTTCTCTCTTTTGTGATATCTTTTTATTTGTTTTGATGTTTTCAGCTAATGGTTTACCCGTAAAGCACCGTGGAACTTAGTTTTCAGAACTGGTTTGGGAAAACTAAGCTTTAGCAACTTCCGTATTCAGCCTGGCTTTTCTGCTGCGAAAGAGGGAGACTGTGATTCAGCCAATTAGAGCGGGTGAGCAGCTCGACCTCTGGCCTCCGCCGGCTCAGTGGCCATCCAACTGTAGAGGCTCATTATGGAGCAGCAGGGAGCTCAGGGGAGCACAAACGTGGGCCCACTTAACAAACGGCACAAGCTCTCCCAGGGGAGCCTGACTGGGAAATGATTATAGACAGAAATAGCTATCCACCACTGCTGCTGTGTGAGTGGTGAGAAGATGGTAGATACCCTTACGAGCAGTTTGCTCTCTTTGAGAGGAGAGCTCCACTTCATACACGTGTCCAGCGATCCTCGTCTGGACAGGCCAATCTCTATCTGTAATGATTTCACTTGCAGCTCATACTCCACCTCAAAGGTGCTGCATTAGTTTGGTGTCTCTGTGAGAGATGCGTATTGGGAGGAATAAGGCAGCTGAACAATCCTGCATGCATAAATCTCAATTACTTGTTAAGTTGTGGGTTGGTGCTTTGCATGTAATCCGTCTCTTTTTGTGCTCATAAGTTCTTGATTTAGAACACAGTCTCTTCATCAGAGGGTGATATTTTGCATCAGTAGTTTTAATAAGTCACTAAAATTGGTTGTGTTCAGACAACTGAGGCTGAGCAGCAACCACAGACTTCTTTGTTTGTATCAGATGTTATTAGTATTCGACTTTGTAGTTTTAATCTAGACGCATGTTGTGATTTATTGGAAGACTGACTCATTTTAGAACTTGAATCTGACAGCAGCATATTCAGACTGTTCCAACTAAGGTGGCCCATCTGTGGCTCTGCCTCATGCAGGAGAGATTGGCATTTACTTCCCCTCTGATCTTAATTATCTCACATATACATGAACTGCTAAAATTAAAGTAGTTACTTCTTTATCCTGAAGTATACTGCCTGTGCTCGAGTCTGTCTTTTGACAATGTCTAAATGTCTATGAATGGATTTTAATGTTCATGCTGCCGCGTGAATGCTTCACTGCTCTGTGAGGACTAAAAAGTTAAACCATGAGCATGTTTACATTATTCAGACATTTATTGGGACACTGGAGCTCACATCATGGAACCGGGGCTGTGATGGAAACGTCAAACCGGTATGTCTGTTCACCTTTTCTAAGCTAACTATCGGTAATAAACCAGAGTTACAAAGTTTGGTCATTATGTTTGACATAGCTACAAATCAACACCTGATCACTCATCCTGATAAAAGTTCTCTGAACAAAGAAAAGTAAAAGTAGATCTGTGTTCATTTCATTTGCTTCCACAACAAATGCACGCTTTGGTGAGAGACACACCTTTACCACAGTAGGTGGTGGTGCTCATGGGAAGTGCAGTCCTCATCAGATTTCATCCACGGGGTCATCTCAATCAACATGAAAGTCCCTTGTAGTGCCTTTAAAGCACTGATAAAAGGAGATGTCCCACGTTAAAATGCAAAGACAGCCTCAAGCAGCCTTCTGCTACAAGGAAAACAGTTGATTTTAACAAGTCCTTCCTCTGAGAAGGCAAACAGACATAGTTTAAGATTTTGGAGCTGCACCTTAAATAATAATGATAATACCTTTATTTATATAAAGCTTCCAAGACAGTTACAAAGAACTTTACAAACAATTAAAAGGCAGTCTGGTGTCCGTTAAGTCCATGCCACTCAAGGACATCCCTCTGAATCTGCCCTGGAGTCTGTGTCCTTCTTTATCTTGATTTATCTGTTCCAGTCTCTGGTACAATCTGGCTTTTTTCTTTGTTCCTGTATGTCGGCTGTTATTCAGGTCTAACTCTGCTGACTGTGACAGGCAGGCGCAGGGAGCAGGAGTCACACTCAGAGGCTGGGTGGGTGGCAGAGGATGTTCATCTGTCAGAGACAGAACTGACCCCCTCTTCCTCCTGTCTTTTCAGGAGACTCAGATGCAGACATGAGCACACATGAACACCCATTCTGTATAATGTTAAAATATGTGTGATTTAGTAGCTCAGGCTTTGTTCTGCACACACAGCTCTGTATTTAGGCGGATCGATACATTGCTGTGATTTAATTTCAGAGCACAGAGGAGTTTGACCTTGTTTTATAGGACGGTCCCTTTGGGCCGTGGTGCCTCCTTCTTTATTAAAGCAGCGCTAAACAGGAACCACCTTGTGACTCGGAAAGGTCACGCCCTTTCACAGCTCAGATTTCACTTCAGTGCCACAGTTATTAAACACTCCCTGAGGAAAATTGTGTAATCTAGCTATTAACTGGAGTATTTGTTCAATTATGCGTTTCTTTAATGAAGCACTTTCCCCAGACTCGTGAACTTCTGACCCCAACTTGTCTCTTTTTCACTGAAAATCCTGAAATCATGCAACTATTCAGGCAGAGCTTTGTGGGCGGCTGAATGGCTCCATTGTGTGAAACAGACGTTTAATTCCTTTCTTCTTGGTGTGGAAGGTGTTTATTCTGTGCCATAATCCAGTGTTGGGTCCTATGTTGACATGTGACACTCTTTCACATGAAACAGCCCAGGCTGCAGGGATGTAAAGAGTAACTGCACATACACAGAAAGCTCTTAACACTAAAACAGCTTTATGTGGCTAATCCCCTCACCCCCCTCTGTCTTTAGCATTAATGAAATTTCATTCAGCAGGAGAAAAACAGGGTCTGGATGGAGTTAATTTCTGTCTGCCTGTTTTGTTGTTGGCTGAGGTTTTCTCTTTCACTGAGGATTATCTGTGTTACGTTGTTGGTGGGTTTATTTGTCTGAGTCATTTAACGTAGATTGTCTTAGATGTGGAAGTGTTGAGTGTGTATCAACAGATCTCATCAATGTGTGTGTGTGTGTGTGTGTGTGTGTGTGTGTGTGTGTGTGTGTGTGTGTGTGTGTGTGTGTGTGTGTGTGTGAGTGTGTGTGTGTGTGTGTTTGTGTGTGTGAGTGTATGCAGTGAGTCGGAAGGACAAGTCCTTTTGACCTTTTATGCAGTAGCCACATCGGCAGGTGAATTACGAGTACAATATGATGAGTCAGCACATTTCACGGTCTGCCAGGGTTACATTATGACTGATACAGCATCCGTTTATATCTAAAGTGGTGGATTTACAACTGTAAGGCTTTATTGATTTCAGTTTTAACCTTTTTCTTTTGTTAATTGAGACTCTTGCTTAGTAAAAAAAGAAGATAAACTTCAAACATAGTGTTTTGTGTGGCTACACTGCTTTCTGTTGTACGTTGTTTATGGTCTGTTAGCTTACATGGTCGTAAATCACAGACAGGAGTAGAGCCAGAGTGGCAGTCAGAGGTGGCATAGACCCCCCTTGAAATCCGACTTGCCACACAAAATCCTAACTTATAATTGGCTGTTTGCCTGGTCAGAGGTGGGGCTGATGTTTTTTTTATTTACATTTTTTTAAGTTAAATTTTGTTTGTTTTTTACACCTCTATTGGTAGGATAGAGAGTGGGGGGAATGACATGTTGGAAAGGGGCTTCAAAACGAACCCGGGCTACTATATGGGTGCACAATTTAACCATCAGGCCAAATCCGTGCCATGGACTGATGTTTAACTTTTGTTTGGAGCATCTTCTATTTTTTTATGTCTTCTTTTTGAGTTCTTTTTGAGTCTTTAAAGACTGTAAGACATATTTAAATGTATCCACTGTTTTTTTTTACTTTCCAAAGCAGATAAAAAGGGACTATAACATATTTTAGACTTACTGTAAAAATTGGTGTATAAAACCCATTTTTATACCTTTTTCATCATCTAAAAAGTGAGCTGCATCCTATACACCGGCCGACATACCTGTATAAAATCCACAGAGGTATTCTATTATATTACATTATGTTACTCAAAAGATGGCAGTCAAAGCAGCGAGCAACCACCAAAGGAAGCTGTACATAGTGAGGAAGACGAGTCCTAACAGTTTTCACCTTCACTAATTTCTAATCATGAACTTAAAGAAAACATTGATTTGCTGTTTGGTTAATGAATCTTGTGGCATGCTACTTTGATTGAAAAGACTCCTCAATTTGAGACAACAAATGACCAGCAGGGGGGCGGACCGCTTCCATGATAATTGGTCGTGGGTAGTTGGTCTAGGTCCCATAGCTTATCCTCCGGTCAACAGGACTGCAAATATCAATGGCACTAGATAGATCTCAAGTTGCACAGAAACTGCACATTGTGGACTCCATTAAAAGCATTGGAGGTCTTCATATAGAAAGAGAGCTTGAACCTTTTCCCTCTGGGACACTCCCAAAAACTGACTGTGTCGTCTGTACAGGAGCGACTTATATTCAAGATTTTACGGTAATAGTAATTAAAGTAAATATGATGAGTGTAGCAATGAATAGCAAATAAATGCTTTTCATTTATGTGTGTGTGTGTGTGTGTGTGTGTGTGTGTGTGTGTGTGTGTGTGTGTGTGTGTGTGTGTGTGTGTGTTTGTACATGTACTTCATGTCAACCCTGCATGAGTCAGCGGCACAGTTGGGCCACTCCTGTTAAAACGTCAGAACCGCCCCTGGTTAATAATCTCTTTAGTGTTTCTACATGAAAGAAGAACATGTGTGTGTTTCAGCAGTAGATGCTTTCATTAAATCACTTTCTCATACATGACAGGTTGATGTTATTGTGGAACGGAAACATTAGCAGATTAATAAAGCTCAGAGTGTAAATAAACTGCAGTTGGAAATAGTTCTTAAAAGTTTGAACCATCTTTTTAGAAATTGAAGTGATGACATTCCGCTTCCCTGTTTTCTTAATTTGTCAGAGTTTATAAGCATACAGAAACAGAGTTTGTCTCCTCCCCGTCTCCTAATCAGCTTGGTTGTGTTTTAATTTGCTTTCATGTGTTTGGGGCTGTTGAGGTGATCTGTGCAGCTGCCACAGACTCTGTGATTTCTAATTAGCTTTTAATGTGGCCCTGAGTAGATGATATTTAATATAATTAAACTTAATTAGAAGACAGAAAAATAGCCCCCCTGACCATGGCAATTATACACGGGCATGCTCACGCACTACTGTGTTCAATCTCTCTGTGACACACACATATGCACGTATACAGACACACAGCGTTTATCAGGAGTGCAGGGATGTGAAGGATCTACGTGATAACATGATGCAGTCCTTATAGAAAAAGTCAAACCTCTGTCCTCTCAAATCAGAATGATGATGTGATTTGGAAACATCCATTATGTATAATTTATTCATGTTCTTATTTAAACACTAAGTAGTATTTAGTAATACTGTATATCAGGCACTCAGGCCTTAGGAGGGTCGGGCTAATGTGCCGGATTAAATATTTATTAGGGTGATGTAGCATCACATCTGAACCGTACAACTTGGCTGTAGTGTCACTGACGTCAACCACCGGCTGTGTCCATCCACACTAACATATGCATAATTAAACAGTGTTTGCTGCATACTGCTGATTAACCTGGCCATTAGTGTTTCACCAGAAGAGACCAAAGCTTTTTTTAAACCAGGCTTGTTCAGTTCTGCTCTGAAATTTGGCCTCTCACGAGAGTTCCTTGGCTTTCCCAGCGAGCCTCAAGTGGACACTCAGAGAACTGCAGAATTTTTGCACTTTCACATTGGCTTTATTTTTCAACACTGGAAGTTGCCACTCATAAACTAGGCTGCGTAAAATATATGTGAATCAAATTCGACCTCTTTGCGGTACCTTGTGGTTGAAGTGTACAGATCTGGGTGAGAAATGATTCAACTTCAGACCTTGCCTTTCTCCATTTTTCGTGGACAATCCGTCAAACAAGGCAGCTTCCCTTGAGCATCAGCAGAAGTTCAGTGCTTGAAATTCTTCAGAAGAAAAAGGCATGCAATCTCAGAGGACATCAGTTTTATGTACGCCCGTACATTAGCAGAGCATCCTAAACAGACGATAGTTTACGGCGTCTGATGGTGGAAGATTCTGATTTCCCCTGAGTGTGACAAATCAGCAGCCGTGCAGTGTCGCCGCCCGTCCTCTGGAGCTGCTGAGCCCACCGGATCGCCTGATGAGATAGTGAAAAATAATCCACCCGGGCTTCTCGTGGCACGATCGCTTTCATAGTTCATTCTCGGATCTCCGGCTGACTGAGTAAATAGGTTCCTCCTCCATAACCTTGCTCTCATGAACATGTCTGTGAGTCTGACAGCATGCTGCATCTCAGGCTTTGCGTGATGATGGTCAAATGGAGGTGAACACATCATTTCTGAGGCGTGCCGTCCTACAGATAAATGTGTGTACGTTTCCACCTGGAGGGACTTCAGAGTTATCTGCAGAAACACTGAGACAGACTCTGAGGAAGTGTCTGAGCTGCTGCTTTTATATTTGTTCTGGTCTGGGGTGATTACTTCTGCTGAATGTCAAGAGCTATTTTTTTAAAGGTGTTATCTCCTTCCCTGTCTCCTGAATCTATCTAATACTGCTCCTTCCTCTCCGTTTCCATCGAGTGGTTCAATCCCTCTAAGTCTGTTACCCTCCTCCTACCTCTGTAGATCTTATTAGCGGCAGCCATGTTGTGCTGAGAAGGAGAGCAGTGATGACTGATGCTCGGCCAGACAGCCGACAAACCTTTCTTTGTCTGAATAATCAGCACACTTTTCTCTCTCCTTGTCGACCACGCTAAGAGACACAAGGCTCATTCATCCCCAGACCTTATCTCCTGCATGATACGGAAGAGATTGAACTTCCGTCAGTCGTGTTAATTGTAAGAGCTTGTTCCGTTTAGGCAGCTAGAGGTTCAAGTGCCAGGACACAGTCGGTTACACATGGATCCACACAGGGCCTGTCTTTATGGGAGGTCAGGAGGAGAGAGTAAAGAGTACAGTGAGTCTGAGAGGTGAGATGACGACACGCTCTGTGTGCTGGAAATGATTCCTCCTCTTAGTTTCTGAGACCTTCTTTGTATTCTGGTAATGTTCAGGCTCGGTTTCAGTTGTCTTCTTCGTCTCCTTACTCTGAGGTGTGTTTCCTGCCGTCACACACTCCCAGCATTTCAATATGCAGTGAGGTTCTGCATGGTAATGCTGAAAAGGGAAATTTAGCAAGGAGGGAGAATATGAATGAATTTACAGAGCTGCAGCGTGTGGTATTATATTTTGATCAGCAAATATCCTGATTCCCTGGTTTAGATATGCACATTGATTTGTTTTAATCTCATTTCTACATTTTTTAGGTAAGAATTTAAATGATAGCAACAGGGATGTTCCTAAGTGACTAATATCCCTGTCGATTAAACTGAAATTTCAACTCAGACTTAGAAAATATTTAGCAAAGTCACTGAACACAATTTATCGAACACAAATCTTTATAATTGTTATTTGAATGATTCATCACATCCTTCAGGAACAACATTCAGGGCTATTTTAACTGTGGGGCACGCTGCAGTGTGCATGATGAATTTGGTGCAATCTCCCACAAACATGGCAATAAATAACTAAGACAGGGATAATGTATACAGTAGTGAGCGGGCATTTATGTGCAATAGAATCCTGATAGGCTGAGCAAGACTTCGACGCAACTAAGGTGGTTTTTTCAACTCGAGTAGTAAAGCGTTGTGACATCAACTCCATCAACTGGAGCTACAGCCCCTAGTGGCAGGTGGCTGGGCTATAGCTTAGAAACAACATGTAACTGGTATTTTGGGCTTTCAATTAAAAAAAAACAATAATTCAAGTGCTGTCCAGCAAGGGTGATGACATTAAACCATCCAGTCAACTAAGCATGCACATCCCTGATTGGCATAAAGGTTTCCATCCAGTGTCGCTCCAGTCTATCTTCACCTAGCTTGAAGCGGGGGGATGCTCTTACCTCTTTCAGCTCAGAATAAAACCCTCTTTTAGCTACGTGGTCCCTAACCATGGTGTGGGGAAGCTGTTTGTCTCTGTGCTACAAGCACCCTCTCTGGATCATCACCAATCACACACTGCTTACCCATTAGGCCACCCTCTTAAAGGGACAGATCACACACCGTTACAGCTGAGTCACAGCATTTAACCAACTTTGAAAGGCACAATAACAAAAATATGAATCCTTAGTTTAACTAACTGGTAAATCTGGTGCTGACTAATGAAGATGACAGTGATTAACCCTCCTATTATCCTTGGGGTCAATTGGACCCCATTCAATGTTTAACGTCTCTAAATTAATGATTAACATCATTTTTTTGGTTTCATATTTCATGACTTTTCCTAACTTAATCGAGACGACTGGGAAAAACCTAAAATTAAAATGTTGAAATGTTCCAATTTCCTGTAAAAAAAAATGTAAGCATTGGTGTTCATTGGGGTCAATTTGACCCCAGGCTGTTTTGGCTGTATAAAACTTAAGATATATCAACATTTTAGAAACATTTGTTTTGGATGATAATGAGGTCACTATAACATACATTTTTATAACCTAAAAAGCCTCCCTCTGCTTTAGAGCTCTAACCTAGCGTAACCATACCTGTAGTACTGTGAGAACCACTGATAGTTCACACAACATGGGGGAGGGGGAAAATGTCTTTCCCACGAGAACTGTGCCATAGGTTCGGAAAATAATGGTTCATGTGAAGACATTGATATTTCACACAACATTGCGTTGGAGCTAACGTATAAAAGCTAGCTTGATAACATAGAAACAAGGCAGGGCCGACAAGAGCACGACAACTTGCAGCAGTTTGATGTTCTGTTTAAAGGCTATTTAATTAGTCAACAATGAAACATAAAGTACCTGACACATAAACCTGGGTAACAATCAGGTTCTGGAGGTTTAAAATGCTGGGGTCAAACTGACCTCAATGATAAAAAGATGTTAGTAAATTCGAGGGTTACAGGAGGCTTAATTGATCAGCTGACACATCCCTTTAGTATCAGTTAGTAATTGCATGTGATAAAGAATGTAAAAAGGTGAGTGTGTACTTATTCAAGGTGAGTGAAACAAGTTTTGAAGAATAATTTATGAGCTGGAATAATATAAAATAATCAGGCAATTAATCAAAACATCTATGTTCACTACTTTCAGCTTCTCAAAGGGATGAGTCTTGAATAGATCTAAAATATCCTGGGACATGGATGGAGAATGAAATCTATTACCTCTTACAGCCCCACAGGACTCATTTCAATTCTTTTTGACACCTAAGGGAGACTAAACGAGTTGATCTTTTCGTTAGCTCTGAGATATTTGCCTGTAAGTGTGCTGCAGATTCTAAAAGATTAAGAGGCATTGTACTCTCCCTAACAAGGCTTAGAAGCTTGCCGCAATTTTTTTGACCAATTAGCCAGAAAATGCTTCAATTCCTGGGAAGACTTTGAGCTAAGCAGCACATCAGCTGAGGCCTGTAGGCAGCACCATAAATCCATTACATCACATAAAAACATCATCGGTGAGGGAGCGGCGGGGAGCAAGAGCAAGCTGTTAGTGCTTGAAATATGTTGTACGTGCTCCTCTTAGCCGTGACGCACAAACACACACCACACAATTTAATTAGTGCTGGGATCTCCCTCAGCTCTCGCAACTTTGACCCCAAACCTCAGGAGCTCTCATTCATGACACAAACGCAATCAGATGAACCTCCACATGTGAATAAACATGTGGAGAAAACACATTTGAGGGACTGACTGTGCTGATGATGGTTAGCTGGTAAGCATTGGCTGGCTAACAAGTGGGAGGTGAGGCGCAGGGCAGGGGCATGTTTTGGCTCATGTTAAAGACCTCTCTGGTTTATTTTAGTCTACCATTGATTATCATTTTCTCCTCCACTGGATCTCCTGTGTGTGTGTGTGTGTGTGTGTGTGTGTGTGTGTGTGTGTGTGTGTGTGTGTGTGTGTGTGTGTGTGTGTGTGTGCGTGCGTGCGTGCGTGCGTGCGTGTGTGTGTGTGTTTTGTGTGTGATCTCTCTCTGAGGATATGGGCAGGACCTGATCGATAGCGCCTTCAAGGCTGTTCTCGTACTTCATCAGTCATAATGACACTGTGGACGACACACTGTGACACTTTTGTTTGTCTCCGTCTCTTTTTTTCCGTCTCTTTGTGTAACTCATTGGATCATTGTATAAAAAGAGAGACAACACATCTCCACCTACCCCCATTGTACAAAAAGTGAAGCCAAAATCCCCCTTGTTACAGGCGCTGACATGACGGCATCAGAGCCAGAGTCTGCGCAGGAGGGATTGGCTAATGAGACCTTGTGGTATTGATGTCGGATTACACTCATGGTTGACTCTAGTGTTGGTTTTTGAGAAGTTTTCTTGTACTGTTCCTACTTTACTCAGATAATCTGGTGCACACGGCTTTGCAGGACGCACATTTGCCAACAGAGCTATAAATCATGGTGTTACACCCTTTTTGTAAAACAACAAATTGCTTGTTAAAACCAAACTTCTCCCAAAAATGAACACATAGACATAAACCAACATAGGAACTAACTAAAATGACAGAAACCATGTTTCAAAAAAATGTTTTTGAAGTGTATTTTGATTTTAAAGTTTGACTTATGTCACATCTGTGTACATGGAGAAGGCTCACTTTATTACCTCTACTGCAACAAGCCAGTAGGGGGAGCTCCAAATGTTTTGGCTATGGACATGCAACAGCTTTTTTGAGTAAAGGCTGATTTATACTTCTGCATCTCCCCTACACAGCAGGGGCTGACGCGGACATGAGCACCACATACTTGTGCGTAGATGTCTCTGTGTCGCGCAGCAATTCTCCGCCGAAAAGCTTAAGCGGTCTCTCTGATAGCTGGTCGCCTGCTTCCGGCCCCACTACGATCTCTGTTTACTTTTCCACAGTGATTCAGAGCGTGTTATGTTAATCTACAGCTGATACATGTTGCTGTTTATCATACAGACATGATTACATGAAGAATAGAGAGGAGGAGATAAGATACACGGCCAATGAGCGGGGATCCTGTAAGTGCAGTAAATGCGGGAAATACAAGCCGCCAAGTGGACCAATCAAAGGGTTTGTGGTCCACGTCGATTCTATGCGTTGTTACATTTTGAATGAGGTGCACGTCAGCTACGTGCTTAGGCCTCTGCGTAGATACGGCAGCTATGCCGACCCCCGGTGTAGGCTCACCGTCGAATCAACGCAGAAGTCTAAATCAGCCTTAAAGCCACAACTCTTAGAGCTCCCCCTGATGACTGGCAGCAGTATTGTTCTTAACGGCTCCTCCATTCTAACAAATGGAACATGGGTCCAACCAGAAAATCAAAATACTTAAACAAACATGCTTGTGTCATCAAAGTTAGCTCTTATTGTGCTGTTTAATATTTCAGAAAAGCTTGATTTGAATGAGTTATTTGATAATTTACTGGTGGCTCTGTTGACAAATGCAGCTCCTGTGGTGGTTTGAACACCAACACAAGAGCCATTAAACTTTCCATAAGCATGAGCGTCCTCTTCAGATCAACACATCATCTGAGGATGTTGTTGTTGTCACTTCGAAGGAGCTGTCATCACGTACATCTTTTTATAAAGTCTATACCTTGGACCCATGTATGATCTTTCCCCTCCTCTTTTCATCTTGTTGTATCTGTCAGTGTCGTCGTAGCAGCTCTGTGTTCCTCTCTGCTGTGACCTCCCTCCTCTGTTCTGGCAGGGGGAGGTGGCTGCCTCGTAGCTGTGATGCTCACATGGCTTTGTTGTGTTCGTGCCCCCCTCAAGTGGAACACTTCTAATTAAAGCAAAAGCCACTCCACTTTCTGCTCTTTTCTCACACTCAGAAGGATTATGGACTATACTTAAAACACCCTGTAAAGCATTTAATGGCTTAGCGCTGCTTTTAAGTACGGTTATGGTTTTTGCTGCTTGTTGTGTCTTTTTACGGTCTCTTTACTAAAAAGATTAATTTTATGGCCTCTTTTTTCTTACAGTTTTATTAGCTCCACTTTTCTCTTTTGTTTGCTTTGCTTTTATTTAGCTCCTTGTGCATTTCACTATTAATGTTTGATGTGTCATCCTGTGAAGCAGGTTTACAGCAGCTAAAGAGCTGTATTGAATTGTGTTGATAATATTAGTCTTAATCCTTTATACACCTTCAGTTCCAAATGAAAATCCACCCTCAGAGTAAGTGAAGTAGAAACCAGTTAACTGCATCAGCTCCCTTTAACCATTTTTTCTCACTCAGGATCTGTCTCTGTCTTTCCACCCATGATCCTTTGCACATGTCAAACTGTGGCTTCAAATGGTGTGATGTTTCATATTGTGCCACAATTTAGGCAACCTAATGAGTCTCTTGGTATTTGTCGACTCTACAAACACGAGTGTGTGTTCAGGTTCATGTTTACAGGAGTGTACAGTTACTCTTTCTTTTTTCCTTCCCTGTGAAAACTAAACAACCCTCCCTACACTTCTCATGACCCTCGACCACAATCAGAGTAAATACAGAGCAGGACACACCAGATCATTTGCTACCTCCAGTTTATCTAAATTAAAGATGTCTAAAGTAAAGTGTTATCGTTAGAAACTTCACTAACCACTCTCCTGCCTTTTAATCAAACTCAAATCACTTCATCTTCACGTTGTGTTTTTGCAAGTATACAAAAATCAGGTCTTAATGGTTTATTTGTAACATAAACAGCTCGGTGCATCATATGACGCTCAGTAAAGCAGACATGTGACTAAAACATACACCATGGCAACACATACTCTGAGTTTGTTTTGCCAGACATGCATGTGGACATTTTCCATGACTTGTAATCAAACCAGGCCAATAATAACAGCATGAAGTCGTCCAAAGAATCCGCACCACCAGCATTAAATCTCTCTGCGGTCTGAAGTGAGAGGAGCAGGCGCCGACCTTTGTGGCAAAATGTGATAGGTTGAAACACCTGTCAATCAATATCTGATGCACTAATGACTGTGCTTTGAATACTGTGTATCAGATGTTGTTATTGATAGTGCATGTGAGGAGAAGGGTTTTTATTTCTTGCGTATGGGGGAGTGAGGCTGTTCAAACCATCATTGTGATAATCCTCTGTTTGTTTGTTTACCTGTAATCTTTCTGCACAAGCCCTCCTTCTTGATCTACATCAAACCACGATCACTCGCTCTCCTTTATTTCATCGTTCGGGGGTGCCACTCAGCCACTGGTGGTCTTTTTTCAAGTAGCCCGTGTCCCTCAGTAAAAGACTGTTTTTTGGGAGATTATGAGTCACAGCTGGAGCTGTGGTGGGCTCAGCTCGCCCTCCTCTGTTTAATGACTGCAGGAGTCGCATGTTCTGATAAAACTGTTGCTTTGCTGGTAAACCCTCTAGCTCTTGACAGATCCCTCCCTTTTAAAAATAAATGTTTACTGATGGTGGACTGCTGGGATTTAGTTTACAGCGCATCTCTCTGAAAACTGAACCTTTAGCACAGATTTGACCGTTAGTCCTGTAAACAAAATAGTTTACCTGGCTGTGTTTTCATACACCTAAAAATATATATTATTCTATCTGAGAAGCTAGGATTTAGATCACCTCACTAAATATGGCACTTATTCTTAAAGAGACAGTTCACCAATTTCAGAGAGAGAAACTTTCTGGAAGTGTAAAAGTTGTTTGCATTGATACAACTTAATAAAAAGTAAAAAACATACATAATGAATTGAATCGTGACTTTTTTACGATGATGAAAACATTACATCTGTTTTGAAAAATTCAACAAATTTTGTGCTCTTCAAATCCATACATATATTAAACCAAACCAAGTAATCAGCTTTTTCATGTTTATTTTCTTCAGTTTCTGATTACAATTTTGATAAGTGAGTATTGTAACGACCCTGTCTTATAATCAGGGTTGTCTTGTATTTAATACGTTTTCTTTATATTGCACTTTTCACAGAGAACACTCATTAAGTGTTTTACACCAATAAAATCATACAGACATAAAAGAGTTAAGAAAAATATAGGGGTAAAAATCATGCTTTACCAATAGCACAGTAAATGGGTACAATAAAAACAGTGCTTTCATAATAAAAAACAAGGTGAGCACGAATACTATGCTTGTCTAAAAAGATGTTTTAACTATATATATGTTTAAATTGTATAACATGCAGTATCAGAGGATCACAAAGATGTAGACAGAGAGTTCAAAAAGTTTGGTGTCATTGTCTCAGTAGCTCGATCAGCATGAGTCTTAAGCCTTACCTGTAGGACAGACAGCAGGTGTGATGACCTGTATGTGAATGGAAACCTTTTAGCTGGACAGCTTTAAAGCAGGGGAGTGAAAGAAAGCCTCTCCCTGACTTAGTGAGGAAAAAAGTTTCACCATTGGTCAGCTGCATGTTTGAATTTCCTAGTTATCTCTTCATTTCTTTGAAGGACTGTTTCCCTTTGCTAAGTTCAGAATAAATAGCCACAATGAGTCCCCAGATATACTCTTACAAGGCTTTTCTTATTTACTGCAAATATAGTCATTGACATGGCTACCACATGGTACTCAGTAACTGTTGAGCTGCAGGTCTAACAGGGCTGTGGACTTGCTTTTTGATACTGTGGTGTGATTCCATTTTAAGCGCTGATCTTAAGGTTGCAGTAACACACAAAGATCAAAACAATGAGATATTAGATAGAAAGGACTGTTCTTTTAGAAAGTAAACATCAATGATGCATGTTTAAGAATTTGTAACATATTTGTAATATGCTGTTTAAATGTGTCTCTCTTGCATGTACAGCCAACTTAAGAAACTCTAATACTAAGCACCAATTGGCTCTTTAAGAGAAAACAGAAACCCTTTATCTCACATCAGATGTTTAGTTATTAGCGTGGGGTCCTCTTCACTTGGTTTACTTGGTGCTTCCTCACACTTGTGTCAGTCTGAGTGTGTGGAGAACAGGAGACAGGCTACAGCAGAAAGGAGAGGTCTGTCTGCAGTGTGTGATTTGTGAGGAGAAGGTGGCGACTGCAGTGACGTGCAGGAGGAGGGACAGACAGATAAGTGGTAGAGAGATACAGAGATGAAGGGAATACCAGAGAGAGGTGGAAAGACAAAGTGTTAAAGGATTTTTTTTTTTTATCCGTCCTTGATGAGACAGGGGAGATGCAGATGCTGTGAGCTCCAGCCCATTAGTGGAGGTTTGTAGCAGCAGCTGCCGTGTGTTTTCATGTGAGAGAGTTTGAGATAAAATTGATGCTTCATGTTTTTGTGTTTAAATGAAGCATCTTAAGAAAGCTCAGCGAGACAAATATGGATTTACATTCAGTTCAGAATTCAAATGAAGACATATCATGTAGCTTTTATATCAAGCTGTCTGATAAAGCACACAGAATGAATGCCTTAACTTTGAACATACTTTTTAAGATATGTCTGCTGCACTTTCACCATTCCTCTGCGCACACTGCTGGTGATTGATTGTGTCTGGTGGAGTCACACCTTCTGTTGTATAATTGATTGATTTCAAGGGTGCAACTTTAGAGGCCTGAATAGCAGCCAAAAGACAAAGCTCTGCTGTCATAATCCATCCTGACGTATCGTCTCCTTTCAAAAAACACCTTCAGTTTTTCCAGAGCCAGAGAGATGCAGCTATGTGGCACAGCACCACGATAACAAGCAGTCATGCATTGCAGAAACAAAGTCCTATAATTCAAACAGCTGCTGTCAGACGAACATCCCGTAGAAGAGAAGCCTCTGCACTGTGATGGATCTTGTCACCTGTGCTCGCTGATTAGAAAACTCAGAGCAGAACTCAGACTGTGTTTTATAATGACTCTGGATATGCAGGGTTTTAGTTTGTCAGCTTTTTTCCTGCCTGATGACTGTATGAAAAGATGGATGACTTGACAGATAGCCAAAAGTGAAGCCAAAACATTTGGAGTCCCACCCACTGACTGGCTGCAGTACAGGTCATAAAGCCCGCCTCTTGCATGCTGAAACATGAGACATTAACAATCAAAAACATGCTGTATAAAGTTTTCTTTTAAAATGGTCTCAGTCATTAAAGTTCTCGAGTACCTCTACTCGTTTAAACAGAATTTTAAATTCCAGCCAAGCGACTTATCTAAAGGAAAGACAACAGTTCAAATTTAGCAACATGTATTTAACATAGATAAACACGGGATCACAGAATCTGCTGGTAAAACATGTACACTTAGTATGCAGAGTGTGGCTAAAGTAAGCAGAGCTAGCACCTCAAGCCTTCAGTCCTCCTTTCAGGTTAATATCCACATGCCTGTGCTGGTTGAACATTGCTCTGGTCGAGTTATATGTCAGTTTTATCAAACACAGCCTACACACAACTTTATCTCTGTTTAATTCATCAAAATACTAACAAACCAGACTGTGCTATGAGATGCCATCTGTCATCTGTGCTAGTTTACATCCTGGTAGTAGAGCATTGTAGCATTATGGCAGTAGCCAACAGCCTAGACACTGTAGCGCACTGTGTTTTGCGTAACAGCAGGGTATGCAGCTCCATCAGACATTCCCAATTAAGCAGACTCTGGCTTTAAATGTGTGATACGTCAGAGCTCATGATAGGGGATATTTCAGCTTCATTTTTTGTAAAACAGGGAGGTGGAGACATATCATCCATCTTTTCAGTCTCTAGTTTTTGAGCATCTTCCTTTCACTTTCCTTCTCTTCCTTTGCCCCATTTCTCTCCTTCACGACGGTGTTCTGGCAGGCCTGCTTATCCCATCCCCTGACATTTTTCCATATTTTACAGGCTCAGTATCGTCTATTGAAGTCAGTCCAACACCCAAGCGCTCACCTCTGTAGTTAATCACAGCTGTAGTAATTTTCTGCCATCATAAACGCTATATTTTCTGGGTTGTAGAGAGTGTCATAAGCTTTGGGTGCACTGCTCATCCGCTGGTACACATTTCTCTTCAGTGCTGGATCCCAGCCAGCTCTGCATCTGCAATTACAGCTGTGGTGAAGTGAAGGAAAGCGGTGGTGTAGTCGAGGACTTCTGGAGACATGTGGACTACACATCCAGACTTCTCTTTGTCATTTAGGGAAACCCAACATTCATCTTTAATTGCAATTAAATACATAGCATGCCTGACTAAAATCCTGGTAGCTATACTTAGCTGGCCTTTTTTAAGCTGAAGTGGAGCAGACAGATTTATAATCAGATGAAAAATACCATGTGATGGTTTAATAATAGAGCAGCACCACCTGTGTTTCTCATTGTGCGAGGGTTTAGCAGGGTGCACAGGAGTCAAACTGACCCTGTCCATTCCCGGCACTTCACTGCAGACGGGTTGTTTTATGACTGTGTCCTTTCTGTACAGGGTTTTTTTTTTTCATGCACAGCTGCACTGCTCGGTTGCCAGGTTGTGAGATGCTAACCCAAATATGTTAATGGAGCTCTGCCACTGCTCTTCGAGGGGTTGCCAGGCACGACCGCGGGCTGGATTGTAAAAATGAAATAGCAGTAGAAGAAGAAGAATATGTTCTGCTCGTAGACTTAGAAATGACAGAATGGCATACAGTGCTGTGTTCCAGTATTTCAGACATGCAGTATCTCACATTAGATCTGAGAGGAAGCAATGACTTTTAGTGTAAAGTGCTGACTTTCAGCTGTATTTTGAAGGTGTTTATGTCCACATCCAGTTCACCATTACAAAACAGTGGCCTTTTTCTCAATATACACCCCCTAAGGGTATAAAGCAGTATGTTCCCTACTTTTCAATATAGATGTTAGCACCCACAAACACTCTGAAGACTCAGAGTCAGCACTTTAAACCCATTGTTTCACCTGAAATTCAGTGTCCTGGAGAACAGCCAAAACAATGAAAAACATATCACTGTCCGAAAACTTACACACTGCACTGTAGTGTTGTACTCAGCTAAATGTGGCCTACTTATTCCAACTTTTCCTTCTCTTTGGAGACTTTCCTTGATTGAGTAACAGAAGCTAGGAAAGTAGAATTCCTCCAAACCATTGAAATGCACTCCTCGTCTCCAGAGCCCTCTCATTTGTGTGCAGAGCTGGAGAATGACCTTCTCCTCTGGGCCCGTAGGGAGCACTGTTGTCCATGTTGTCAGCAGCGGGATGGACTGTCAGCACATGGCTGCACTCTGCACGTCCCACTGGCTGACCACAGGCCTCAGACCAGACTGAGTGACACTTCTGCCAGTCTCTCTCTTTAAACCACAACCCCAAATCAGATTCTGTTTAACCATATTTACCCTAATGCAGTGCTCAGTCTGTCCTGCTTTGTTGCTAAAAAAGAAAGACTACAGAGCTGCTGTCAAAACAATCTATTCAATCTTAAGTTGTGTTGAGAAACATGTTTTTGTCATCTGAATGTGCAAACTTATTTTAGCATTAGGTTTCTGATTTGAGTAAAAACTAGTCAGTCTTCCTTTTCTTGTGAAGTCCTTGAGATCAAACTTCTGTTATGAACAAACTTGTGAGGGAGAGAGGAAGAAACATAATCCCAGATAATTTTGTTGAATTGAATTTTTCAAGGTATTTAAAGAGAGGAAAAAGTCATCAACAAAAAATAAGCAACCTTTGGTGATGCTCAGATCAACAAATATATCTGAAGACACATCTAAACTTAAGTTTAAATACGAATCATTCAAGCCGTAAAATCAAAAAGCAGCTTAAATCAGACTAACTTAGCTAAACTAAATAAACATCCGAACTAAAGAAAACCAACAAAAAAAAAAATTCTTGTGTTTGTGCTGAACTAAATTATTACCTGGCCCAGGTCCAGTGAAGAAAAATGCAAACAAACATCACTAATGTCAGGATCCCTCACAAACAAGAGGCAAAGTGAGGGAACCAATATGAGTCTTAGTAGTTAGCTTGTTTTGGTCCTTAATGTAGAGCTGGTTTGACTTTTGAAGGATGGGAGCTCGTCCCTGATTGGTGCGTCAACTTGAGCATCTCACCAGTCAGGCTTTGAAATTATTGTAGCAAAATTAGCTCTCTAAAAGATTACATTTTCATTCCAGGTTTTTATTTTCTCCTCTAGTAGACCTAATTATAGATTATGACACTTGTAATCTATAAATGATGTTATCTAACAGGGCCTAGCTGCTTCTAGCACTCCCCTCTGGAGACAGGTAACACTGCATGTTAGTGTCACACGTGACACCTGTGACCTTGGCCTTAATCTAGCTTTATGTTTCTTCATGGTTTAAGTTAGTGATTACTCTATAAGTGTTTTTGCTCTTAATGTGTGAAAACTATCGGGCTTGTCATTTGCTATTTATCAAAGAGGTTCAGAGTTGGACTGAGATGTCACCTTGAAAAATAACATCTCTCTCTGTGTGACGCTCGGGTGCACTGATGTGAGAGAGTCTGAGGAGAAAAAGCAGCAGCTCGTGGTGGATATTGTTCCGGTGAAATCCAATCATTCCTCTCTTCTTTCATTTCAGGGGTAATCTAAGGATAAGCACACAGCCGCACACACAGCCACACACAGTTTCAGGGATGTTTTTTTCTAAAATCAAACCAGCTCAGAGTCTCTGGTTGCGTGCTGTTTTTTGATCGTGCTTTGTGTTTGTTGAAAGCCGACAACAGACAGATTTGTAAATCAAAGAAGAGATTCATTTTTGAGTTGTAAATATTGAATTTGAAATTATCTTCCGAGGCTAACGCTCACACTTTGAAACACTTCAGTCTCAGTTTGGTGAACAGACAAACTCTCGCAGACGTCCAGTCAGAGTGGACCGTGTTTTCACTTGAGCTTTAACGGCAAAGGCAGGCTGTTTGGATCGCACAAACACAAGTAAACAGTGAATGGTATCTCTGAACGACGCTGGGTGATTGTGATAATTAACATGCCAGGAGAAGACACCAGTATAACATCGCTCCAGACGACAGAGCAGCCTGAAATAGCCAGTCATCGTCTGAGCTGGCAGCACCGCAGAAAGAGTCGACAGAGGAAGAGAGCGGGAGGATGTGGGCGAAGAGGAGGAGGAGGAGGACAATAATTAGCTGAGCTTGTCATTCTAGTGATTAAACACTGATTTAGAAGCGTGCTCAGTCGGTGCGTGGAATTAAATTGACTGTGCTGCTGTAAGCGGGGACGTGACATGCGAGGCCCGGGTCACTGCACTGCAATGCAGCAGTAACAGGAGCGCAGCTCTGTATCTGCTCCCTCCATGTAGGTCTCTTTGCTGTTTGTTTACAGGCCAGAAGTAATGTGAACACACAGGATGAGCGCGCTCCTGAACACTGCTCCCTTTGGTTCCTATTAGGTGCTGCAGCATTTTTATGAACACTGATATTTCGCCTCAATTCTTTATGATGATAAACGATTTTCATTAATGCTGCTGAAGGAGCTTGTTGTTTTTCTGCGTTATCTTTAAAATGGAAGATGAATTTTCTGCACTGCTGTAATAAGAGTGCGTCTTCTTGGTCCTGCAGGCTAAATGCACCAATAAGTAATGTGACTGTGTTGACAATAAGTAATAAAAGCCCTCTCAGCAGATACCTACCCTTGTCTGATATTAAAAAACGTGGTTACCCTCTTTCATATTTCATATTTCATATTTCATACTGATATCTACAGGCATTTCATTTCTCTTCTTTCTCCCTCTAATGCACAATTTCCAAACAAGGACCTTTGTTCCCTCCAAGCACAGCCGCACTGTTGAATTTTACATGAAGGTAATAAATCAACTACCCTCCTTATTTCCTCATGCCTGGCTAATTTACCCCTAATTGATGAAAAATTAAGTTTTCCTGTTTCCTCCTTAGTATTTAGTGTTGGGATTAACTTTGTATAATGTTAACATGTTGCTCTTAGGGACCATGGATTAGATCAGACTCAGGTAACACTCACACCAGAGCTGTTTGTTCCAATTTAATCAAACCCTGGTCCATTTCCTCTGATAGTCCCTTACGAATGGAGTGGTGTGAAAGCCCATACAAACTCTGGTCCACTTGAAAACTACCCTTGTGCAGCTCATTTGAGGTGTGAAAGCAAAGTGGATCAATTTAAACACCACATACAGGAGGTGGCGTAAAGCGCAGTGAGCAGAAAAAAACCCAAAAAACAGTGCAAATCGGGAAAACAACAAGGTGGAATGTGCGTGATTTAATACTTTTAAATCCATTTCACACCTTGTTCAGCACAAGGTCAACTTGTCGTAGTAGTCTCACGCTCTCATCAGGTCTCACCTTCTTCTTTGGTACCAATTCATTCGTCTCATGTAGAGAACATCTGCTGCCTGCTGCTGAACTGGGCACCAAAGTAAAAGCAGACACCGCAGCACTGCATAGATTTGGTGTTGCTATTTAATCGGTGAATAAGCTGGCGATAGTGGATGGATTTCTGATTTCTGTTCTGACCTATAGAAGAGCTGTTTTCTTCTTCTTCTTCGTCAGTGTTTGATTAGGACAGTACAGCCACAAGCGGGCAGTGGTTATAACCATTTGACATCCAGATGGTTTGGATCATTTGACCAGGTGCAGTGTAAAAGCAAACCAAACCACATGAAAGAGCAACAATGTGTGAAAACAACCTCACTGTGAATGTATATCAGATGACCCACATAATGCATCTCTACTGTATGGCATGTTTAGCTTGTGGCTGCTGTGGGTGGTACACTTTCACCAATGGTAGATTTGATCACACACACACACACACAGCGCCCTCCCTAAGTGTGGTCATTTATAATTCATATCTGAAAACAAAATAGCAGATTCAGTAGGAAGAAGGGGGTTTAACGTGTGACTTGTGGAGCAGGAGATGTTGGTATTCAGGCAAGAGCTAACCATTAAGAAGGGATTTGACATGTTTAAAGCTGCAGAAATCAATGTGATGGTATTAGAAAAGATCAAATGACTACATATTATATAGAAATGATCAGTGATAATGACAAACATAATGCAGGATTGTTATCTATATGCATTTCTACTCAGGTTCATGTTGCATTTTATAGCCCTTAACTCATCACTTGAGTCTTATAGTCGTAAACTCTACTGTCATTACTCTAATCAGCGTAAATCTTCCAAAAAACGTCTACGTGCTAGCTTCTAAGGAGCAATGTCAGCTATAACAACTAGCAGGTTCAATAACTTAAATAAGATAAGTCAAGATATGAGTCTGAAAGTGTGTGCAGACCAAATTACTGCTCAACAAAATAACAAGGGTTTCTTTGGCATCATGCATGTTTTCAGCAGGATAAATGAATTTATGATGCATGATGCGAATGACTCAAAGCAAAGACTTCAGCTCAAAAACTTCAACTGACGTGATTTGCATGATGCTGTTTTGTTTGTGCAGGGATGCATTAAAAATTATCTCAATGTTTCTGTGTCCTCTTAAGGCCAGACCTGACAAAGCATGACTTGTTACTTTTACTTTTCATGTGCATCGTGATGTTGTTATTTTAAGTTTTGGTCCATTGATTGGAACAAAATCAAAATTAATTCTAGTTTTGGACACGAGTGCAGCCTCAGTGTAAGTAGTTATTTACAGTGAAACCTACCACAAAGACATGACTGGGTGCCCCTCAGTTTTAAACATACACTGTATGAAATATGGACGTAGTATCCGTGACGTCACCCATCTGTTTCTGAAGTGCTGTTTTGTGGCCAATTGACAGCGGCAGCCATATTGCTGCTGTGGAGCCAGTGTGATGTAAAGAGGCAGAGTTTGAGCCTCCTAGCCAACAGCTGCAGTGTTCCCGCAGGCAACTGTGCCTCTCATTGGAAGACTCGTAATCTTGATATCTTCAAAATTGCCCCGTTAGAAAAAAATTCACCCCCCTCACAGTGTGAGCCGATTGAGAAATGAGCTATCCAGACTACACTCGTCTTTTGTACCAGGCTGTAAACATGTTTATTTCTGCTGTAAAGAGAGAGAGCCTTTTCCTATTCATGTGTATGTGACTTCCGGTACTTCCGGAGCCATCCTCAAGCGGATTCTCGATGAACTGCAGCTTTTAGCACTTCCGAGTTGGACTCATATTTTTGGACCGGAGGTTGCCGTTTGGTTGTAAAGCAGCATTGGTGGTTGACATCGAATGTGTTTACATAGACTTGAGTATCGTGTTTTGATCAGGTTTTAAGAGGATCCTGTTTTTGTTTTTATGAATGACAACATCATATCCCAATCCAGAAAACGGGAGCCCTTATCCTGGTTTTTAGAACCCTGATTTTGCTAAAACAGGATACTGTGACATGTATACGCCCTACCATGGCTTCTGGCAGCCAAGTGATGTAGCATTAACACAAAGATGGTGGCGGCAACAAGAACGTCTTACTCCTGGAGTACGAACATGAACAGGTCAACATTCTCTGTAAATCCAAAAGTTTTCTCTCCAGTCGGACTCCGTGAACTCCAGGATGACAACCCTGTCCCATCAGTCACGGCTGCATATTTTCTCCCAGTGCTCGCTTGTCCTATGCGGTGTCAGTGACTGGCTGACAGCAGTCAGAGTAGAGGACATGTTTGATGTACTCAATTCCCTTGCTCTCTTCGCCTGTTACTGGAAATGAGGTTGATATAACATAGATGCAAAGCGATGTCCTGCAGTAAGCCACAGGTGTCATTTTTCTCAGAGTTCCCAATTGTTGCAGTTTGTGTGGTAAAAATTAAACATCACTGGCATCTGCACCAAGATGCAACAATCAGAAACTGGGAGAGAAGTATTTATCATGTTTTCAGGGATATGAACAACCGTGTTTCTTTGAGTGCAAGTAAACACATCATCCTGAACATGATCAAAACCCAGATAAGGCTCATAACCTGGATACTCAAGTTCATGTAAACACAGTTACTGAAAAAACCTTCAACATAGGATGTAATGAATCAACAGTATATCGCCTCTCGTATCTAAAGGGACAAATATTCAGATCTCTGATGATCTATGCAAAAATGTTATTCATGCTGTGGTCCGAACACACCTTCTGTAATAATACTCAAAGGAGAGAGAGATCAATGAAGATTAAAAATCGATGATGGACATGACTCCAAATAAATGCTGACATTGCTTTGTGAAAGCTTGATGAATGGTCACAGCTTAGATATCCCCAAGTTTTGGGTTATTTCTGCACACTTCCGAATGTCTAAGTTGTGAGTACAGCATGATGTAAAAGTGAACTTTGGAAGTCAGAAAAAGGCGAGCCTTATGTTTCTCAAAAAGTTGGTAACGGTATAGTTGTAGGAGTTCTCTGATCTGCTGCGAGTTTCTCCAAACTGAAATCTCTTTTTAACCTTCCCTTTAAAGCCCAAGCTGAAATCAATAAGGGTACGGCTCTTTTAAGAGGAGTCATAACTCCAACTGTTTCATGGAAGAGTGGATTTTGATATTTCTTTTTAAATACAGCTTTAAAGAACACAAGGTATCTGAAGATGTTTCCCAGGGAGATTCTTTTACAGGAAAGCATAGCCAGGAGGAAGGTTATACGTTTTCCGTAAGCGCTGCCTTTTTGTCAGCACTCAGCGGGTTTCCAGCATCGATTGTGTCTCGCATGCTGTGTTTGTGCAGTTAGAGTGTGAAATGGAGGATGCAGCAGTGACACTTATTCTCCATTTGTGTTTGCTGGAGCTGATCTTTCACCTTTATTGTGCTTTTAGGCGTCTGAAAAATTGATGCAGAAAACATGCAACCAGTCCTCATCCTCAGAGCTTCTTTTAAAAACAGAACATACCATAAAACCAAGCCAAGGCTGAACCTCAGAGAAATGATTCATTAATAAACAAGATTACATAATCATAGGTGATGATAAATCTAAATCTAATCATCGTCCATAAAAAGGACGTTATGTAAAGTCTGTGAAAAAGTGTTTCATCATTTGGAGTTTGATTTACCTCTGGCACAGCCCTGGGGTCTGTACAGCAGAGTCATTATTTAATAAATTATGAATCATGGTCTTGTTTCTGGTTAGTTCCTACATGACACGAAGGCTGAAGTTTTAATTTCGTTGAGTCTGTTCCCAAGGTAACCCTGAGCAAAGAAACATTCTCCACCTGAAGGAAATGTAGCTGCAGACGCTCGGGTTTGTGGACTGCACTGCAATTTATGACCCTACTTTGTATCAGCAACACTTCATTATCCTTTCATGCTCTACACCTTTTCTTCACCCCCCTGGTTTAAGCAGGAAATATTTATGAAGTAATTTTTAATAAGAAAAGTGGTGTGCAGAACATTAACGTGATTTACAGAGCAGTCAGGGACGTAATAAAGACCCTAAAACATGAGAAAAGAGCACAATACAGAGGAGAACAAGATGCAGCATCCACTATTAAACACTCTGAATGTGAAACACGGATGAAATGTTTAAAGTGTAATCCATCCTCTCTAAAAAAAACTCTGGACTCCCCAACATTTACCCTTCCCCTCTTCCCTCCCTATCCTCCACCTCTCTCCTTCCTTATCTCCTTATCACCTGTTGAAGTCTTTAACACCCTCTGAAATCATATTCCTGTATTACAGTCATAATACATAGACTCTCTTTAAACTAAGTGCTATACTTCATTGTTTTGTACTTGCTGGTAAAAGCAGCAGAACAAACTCAATGCACTCAAGGCATCCACATATTCTGCCACACGTCTGCAGCGACTGACATCATGATAGCTGTTGTAACCTTTATGAAAGCTTGAGGATACGAACCAGAGTACAGTACGCTGTTATTCTGCAATCTCAGAACCCGTCAGCTTTCGTCTGACAACCTCTGGTAGTAATGGGCAACTTTCGGCTCCTAGTGTAGCCTGCAGTAAGACTTCCACCATAATCACCTGTTGTGGCCAAAATGGAATTAGAGTTGAGAGGCAGCGTCTTAGAGTAGATTGTTCGCTTCACTTGTATGCAGAAATCAGTCAAAAGTAAAAGTAAGGATGCACAATATATACAAGATAAGATCCAGACAGGACTCAGTCTGATCTCATCTTAATCCACCATGAGCAGAGCACTTTGCAGCATTTAGCAAGTTACAGTGGCAAGGACAAACTTCCTTTAACAGGCAGAAACCTCCAGCAGGACCAGACTCATGTTAGACACACATCTGCTGAGCAGCAGGCTGTCTACGGCAGAGATCCAGAGGAACCTACGAGACAAGGGAGCTCAGGGAGTCCAGAAAGGTCTATGGTTAGTAACTTCAATGGAATAGGAAGATTTAAAGTAAGAGACAGGCAGAAAGAGGGGAGAGAGAGAAAGACAGGATCCCAGTGTGTCAGTCTAAGCCTATAGCAGCATAACTAAGAGCTGGTCTGAACCTGACGCCGCTCTAACTATAAGCTTTATCAAAAAGAAAGTTTGAAGCCTACTCTTAAAATTAGAGAGGGTGTCTGCCTCCTGGACCCTGACTGGTAGATGATTCCAAAGGAGAGGGGCCTAATAACGGAAGGGTCTATCTCTCATACTACTTTCAGAGACTTGAATGAAAGCCAATAGAAGGAAAAAAGTCCTTAAGTTATAACACCATGAATCTTTTGAGTCACCTAAAAGGTTGTCATCGCAACGAGGGTACATTGACGCAGCAAGCTGCAGCTCATTAGGAGCAGGTCTTTATCAGTTAATGGCATTGGCTCAAAAAAATATGCATACTTAGCTTAAAGATATTCAAGAGAAATCATCACAAAGAGAACATTGATGGGTTCCAAGATTGCTTTACAGTGGATTGTCCTCCGTCTGTTGCTCTCTGCATAAACTATCTTCCGTTATACAGCCAATACCTGCCACAGTGCTAGTGGACTGACTTTACTCTGACTTTAACATCATTTAGTCCAGCTCTAACATATTCTACAATTTATGCCGAGCTTAGCATAAACACAAGAAACAGAGGAAAACTGCTGGCCCGGCTTAGTCCAAAAGTAACATACAGCCACCGACCCTCACAAGCTAACTAATAAACATTAGTTTTTTTTAAGAAGCACTCCAGTGATTTGACATTTCAAATATAATTTGGAAAGCAAGAGCGATAGGGTTAAATTGACATTTCCCTTAAAAGCATTTTCATAATGTCCTCTAGCTGTTGAAAAGCTGAGTGAATCTCACATTGGTTATAAGACACAGAGGAAAGGGACCGGAGGGAGACTTAAAGATTGATGTTAGAGAAACAAAAAGGCAGAAATAAGGGGATTCAGTGTCGCCCAGTGAGGTGCGAGCAAGTTGTCCATGCACAGGGAAATCAGTGACAGGTGAGAGAGTTAGAGATGAAGTGAACTCAGAATCACACAAGCTGATAAACCAATGAATGTTTGTAAAGATAGATGGCATGTCCCAATCTCCCCTCATTGTAAAAAAGTGAATCCAAATGACCCCAGGCGCTAACATTTTGTTCTGGTGCCAGAAGGAATTGGCTGTATCGACGTTGAACCCCTTTTGCCAACCACAGCACACATTTAGCTGACTGATAAAACAGGAAACATCACACAGATTGGTGCAGACCTACAGGTAACAGCTTCTTGAGGTAGTTAATATAAAGTTACGTGAAGTTCATTTACTCCTGTGTTTGTGTTCAGTATGTTTCCTCTCACCATTCCTCTTCAGCTTTGCTACAGGCGCTGTAACACCTTCTCATTCAAGGGTTTGTATTTATTTTAATTATTTGAAACACTGTAAATTAATACCAAAGACATTAAAACTATGAAAGAACATATATGGAATTATTTAATGCACAAAAAGTGTTAAACAAAGCAGAATCTGTTTTATATTTTAGATTCTGTAAAGTAGCCCCCTTTTTCCTTCATGACAGCTTTGCACACTCTTGGTATTCTCTCAGTCTGCTTCATGAAGTGGTCTCCTGGAATGGTTTCTAATGAACATGAGCCTTGTCAAGAGTTAATTTGTAGAATGACTTGCCTTCTTAATGTGTTTGAGACCATCAGTTGTGTTGTTCAGAGGTAGGGTTAGTACACAATGACTACTGCTGTAATTCATATTATGGCCAAACCAGATTATTTCATTGTTTTGATGTCTTCAGTATTAATCTCCAGTGTTGAAAATAAATAAAATAAATGAAAATATTAAATAAGGTGTGTCCAAACTTTTGACTGGTAGTATATGTCACTTAATAGCTTAAAAAGGGAAACAATCATTGACTAAACACTCATTTAATCTGTGATTTAACCACTAACATAAATTAGCATTTGAGTTGCTGTTAGAAAGATATTACTTCAGATCAAACATGTTATTCCCACTGCAATTAGTCAGGAAAGGTGATTTGTTTGGCTTAGCGCCACATGCTAAGCTAAGCTACCAGGTTGCTTGCTCAATAATTTCATATTAGGCACACAGACATGATGATCCTCTCATCTTACTCTCAGCTTGAATGTCAAAATGCTCCTAATTTTTAAAATCATTAAACCAAAAGAGGCAACTGTTTGCACTTCTGTAACAGTCCCTGTTGGTTTGGGAAGAAAACAGCATAAATGTGGATTTCACAGCTTTGGTGTCAAGGTGTGAGGGTGTGAGGGGTGTGAGGGCTTCAGGGTGACAGCAGAGAGGGTTACGGGGGCTATCACAGCCCCGATAGCTGTGAGTGAATCAAATGTGTGGGACACAAGTGTAGCTCCAGTAGCAGCAGGATGCAGCAGTGATTCATAGAGTAATACAGCCCACTACTGTGTGGATTTCAGACCTACAGAGTGTTTGTATGAAGAGTGTGTGTGGGAAAAAAACTCAAGACTGAATGAATGATTGGAAATGAGAAAAGAAACGAATGCTTTAGGGCAAAAAGATAAGATAATGGGGAAATCCTGATTGTGTGAGTGGTCATGAAGGGCTCAGTTCCCCTCTCTTCATCTTCAACTCCTGCTAACTCGTAAGACTGTTTCTGTTGCTATAACTACAGTGACACCTGCTAATGACGTCTGTATTTATCAGGAGATTTAGGATTAAGATTCATCATCATGGCTGACACGTAGGAACACACATCCCCACTCTGACATGATGGACCACTTCTTCATAACTGCATTACCTCTCCAAATGAGCCCTGTGTTACACACACACACACACACACACACACACACACACACACACACACACACACACACACACACACACACACACACACACACACACACACACACACACACACACACACACACACATGCCTGAACATAGTTTTCTGCAGAGTTTTGCAGAATGAAAATGACCTGTTGGATGTCGCATTTCTGTCTTCCCATCAACCTGGAATTACACTCAACATGCACATACCCAGCAAGGTATCATGTAGCAGCAGCTAATCCTGTCTTAATATAGGGATTAATGTCTAGATAAGGATTTGTTTGGCTTTAAGCCGTGGTGCATGGATGCTCATCTGCACATGTCATTCCCACCATGTGTTCACATGTCTGCTAATACACAAACACAGAGAAATATACAGAATGTAGTGTGTGCACTGTTTTCCTCATTTCATTCAGTGGATAGTTTCCAGTTAGTACGTGTCAAAAGCAATAAAATAGTACAACCAGCTGTTCAGTTACAAATGCAGAAAACCTATAATATGTGATGCAGCACAGCTCCAGATCAGAATTGTTGCCTCTTTCTCCTTTACTGACTGCTACCAATCACTAGAGTCCAGCTATGACTCACCCATGTGTGCCACACACACATACAAACACACACAAATGCAGCCTTTCCAAAAAGATAATCTGTTTTTGTCTGTGCTCGCTACCCACTTTCATCTGGAAATCCCTGTTTGTTTGCTCCAATCCAACATTCCTCCCCCTCTATTTGCTCTCACTTTCATTCAGTCTCTTCCCCTCTCCTGTGTTACTCTCTTCACTTTCTTTCATCTCCTTTTCACCTCATCTCACCTTCCCTCACTGTTGTCGCTGTCTGTCATCTTCTATCTGTCTGCAGAGTGTCTGTGGCTCGGGGTAACAGTGATGTCCTGTCATCACCTGTCATCACACGATACTCTCAGGACACAAGAGACCCAAACCAATCCCCTACAATATGTTAAGACCAGAGTTACAGAGTGGGTTATGAGTGAGGGAGGGAGCCGTGCCGCGTAATAACAGGATTACTTTATGAAACATTTTCTGAACGTTACTCATTTGTTTTTGGCTAAAAGTTAGTTGAAAGATTAATACGACACTGTTACGTAGAGAAGCCAGGAGACTACAATAACAAAAACAACAACAACAACAACAACTAGGTTTATTATTCAAAGGCACTCTGAGGAACTTTCATGTTAATTCTGGTGACCCATTTGAAAATATCAGTAGTGTTTTTCTGGGATAAAGACTGCATCTCCCATGAGCACCATCACCCACTGTCGTAAAGATGTCACTGTGGAAGCAAATTAATAAAATACAGATCTTCTTCTTCACTACTTTCCTTTGTTCAGTAAACTTTTATCAGGATGGAGAGTGATGAGGATTATGTATTGTTTTGTTGCTACGTCAAATTATCAACTCTAACATAACGACTGCTACATTTTGTAAACTGATCTATTATAGTTAGTTAGCTTACAAGTGAGCAGACACACCGGTTTAACGTTACCCGTCACAGTCATAGACAGTCATAAGGACGTAGTATCCGTGACGTCACCCATCTGTTTCTGAAGCGCTGTTTTGAGGCCAATCGTCGGCGGGAGCCATATTGCTGCTGTCAAGCGATTGTGAGGTAAAGAGGTGGGCTTTGAGCCTCCTAGCCAACAATGTTCCTGCCTGTCAATCAAGTCAGCTGTGCCTCTCATCGGAAGACAAAAAAATTAGACCCCCATACAGTGTGTGCCGATCGAGACTTGAGCTATCCAGACTACACTTGTCTTTTGTACCAGGCTGTAAACATGTTTATTTCTGCTGTAAAGATCAGCTTTTTTGAATTAATGTGTATGTGGTTTCCGGTATTACTGGAGCCAGCCTCATGCGGATCCTCGATGATCTGCAGCTTTTAGCACTTCCGCATTGGACTCATATTTTTAGATCGGAGGTTGCCGCTTGGTCACAGCCCATTATTCAATGCCTGAATAACATAAATATACACACTGTTTAACTCTTTTCCAAGTCTTTTGACAATATGTGAAAAGAAAATTACGTAAAGAAAAAACTCCCCCTGCTTGCTAACTTACATCTCACTGACTAACTTTACCAGCACGGCTCTAAACATGGACACTTGTGGATGAGTGTTGATCATCAACTCTGAAAAATTTGCCCTGAACACAGACACTAAAATTCAGTATGAAGAAATAACCAATCTTGTACTAACTTTACTATGTAGGTCATGAAAAGGCGTGAATCAAAGAGCAACACTCTTTCAGAATCAGTTAAAAACTCCTCACGGTTTATCTTTCTGTAAGCCAGCCGGTTCTCCCAGTGTGGAGTGTTTATGTGATGCTAAGCTAGGCTAATCGCCTCTCGATTATTCTTAAAAAACAGACTCAAGGGATTGGTTAATATAATCAAGTGTTGAAAATACACCCTCCTGTTTCTCTTCAGCTCACAAATGACCCCTTTTTAAGGTTGCCTGTTGTCAGCATTAGCTCATTGTTGGTGAAGCTAACCTTACTTTGACTTTAGCTTAAAAAGTCACTTTTAAAAGTCTACTCTTGAGGGTGGTGATCAGCAAGATATAAAATAGACCAATCATTTTTCAGAATCAACATTCTCCCAATTTCTACATTTCTTAACCCCTGCTAAGTTAAGTTAAGCTAAGCCAAGTTAAGCTAATGACCTCCTGGTTCCTCTTTTATGCTCCATGGAAGCACAAAATAGTTTTTCTGATGTTTTTTAAAGTTCTTGGCAGGAAAGTTATAAATCCTACATCACTAAATGTTGATCTATTCCTTTGAGCTATGAATTGTTTGATGTTTTAAATTTTACATTTTACAGAGAGATGAGATGCAGCAGAGGCAGCTCATTGATTTACCTCGCTAAGTAGTGGAGTGTCTTTTAAATGGCTGATAAGAGCTTGAATTATCTTCAGCTGTTCTTTGAGTGTCTTGTCAATTTTTGAGGCCATTTGTGTTGAGACGAATTAGAGTCTGATCCATACACCCTCTGAATCCATTTTTAACCTTCCCTTAACAAAGTCCCATAATTCCCTGGGTTTGTGTCTGTGCCAGCCAGGTTAATCCTCATTAACATCTACAAGACACTCTAGGGAACAATTTGTCATGCACATGTGTGGGAAGTGCATGAGAGTACCACACTTTACACACGCTATCAATCTAGAGTTGTACCATGCAGTCCAATGTATGTTGCCTTGGAAATGAGAAACCACCATGAGGTTAAACTCTGATCTTATGTCAGATCAGCCTTAATGAAATGAGATAAAGCAATAGCTTCAGATTTGGTGATTTGGGTTGGAACAAAAGTCATGAAGGAAGCAGGAACAATAAAGGTGTTTCTTAATTATTATTTTAAACTCACCTTTTCTAAAGTTGAATTATTCTTTTAAATTCGTATTAAATCTTAATCATGTTTTAGCTTCTTGTTAGAGGTAAATTTGTTATTGTGTTAGCTGCAGACTCTTATTACCTAAAATGTGCAAGGACAGAAAGTACCAGAACTTTGTCTATATTTAACGTCTTCAAACTGCTCCAGGGAATAATTAAACTGCACCACACAACTGTTTTTAGTTATACTTTTTAATGAAGTTACACACATAAATGCAGCTTTTTACAGTTAGTTATTGTCTGTTTACATGCTTTGTTGTCTTCTGAAGCTGTCTCCTCAGAGGCCCAGCCATAATGAATGGAAAAAGGCTCCATTGTCACTTTTGAAGGTCATCTTCAGACACAGCTGAATTGTTAGCAGCTGGGATCAATACAGACTGTTTGAAGCCACTAACAGATTTCTGTGTGTTTTTTCCTTCCCTTTGTTCCCTAACATTTAACTCTGCTTGCTGTGTTGTTTGAGGATTTTACAGTTATGGTGTTCAAATCAACATCAGATGATGTTTTAACCACCAGGGGGCGGAATTCCTCAAAAATGAACAAAATGATTCTTCAAAGAAAGTTACTGTGGCAACAACAATTGTCTTCTTTGACTTTTTAGGGTTGAAAGTGTGTTACTGACCATGTCATTATTAATTATTTTCATATTATTATTATTAGATATTCATTTTTAGTGTTCCATCGTTGTAATATCTTAGGATGTGATTACCGGGACCTTAGCTAGCTAAATTATGTCATTACATTAGTAACAGTAGCCACAAGATTGAGGGATGTGCACGTTTACTCAACTAAATGATTTAACATTGCCACCCTCATTAGTCGGCACCAGATTTACTAGTTGGTAAATCAAATTATTCATATTTTATCACAGTAAAGGTTTAATAACAGGGTTATTAAACAAGCTGTTGGATTTTCACCATTGCACAACTATTGAGGACTGTGTATCTAATTGAAAACTAAATTGTCCTTTAGGGATAATATCTTAAATTATCTTATCGTATTGTTTGGTAACGTTTTGTATCAAATGGTTTTGTATCGCATAGTTTCGTATTGTTTTGTATCGTTTCGTTTCATATTATGTAATTTTGTATCATATTGTGTTGTTTGTTTCGTATGGTTTGTTTCACATCAAAACGTTTTGTTCTGTATTGTTGCGTATGGTTTCGTATCGTTTTGTTTCTTATCATATACTGTAGTTTTGTTTCGTATTGTATTGTATAGTATCGTATCAATCAATCAATCAATCAATCAATCTTTATTTGTATAGCGCCAACCAAACCACAACACACGTTATCTCAAGACGCTTTTACAAACATAGGAGGTCTAAACCAGTCTATGTCAATATATATTTAATCTATCAGAATATATATCTAAAAAAAAAAATGTTCATCAGAGATGACAGCTTGGCCATAATCCTCCTGTCAGCCACCACCTCCACAGGGTCCAGGACTGAGCTGGCCTTTTTCACCAGTGTGTTCAGTCTTGCTCTCCTGTATCCTGTCCGCCCACAACAGGTTTAATCCTTCCAATGTGGCGTTCGTGTCCGGTGTTAGCGCTGTTAGCATGATGCTACTCTGCCAGTATTCCCTCTGGTGCTGGGTTAGCTCGTCCACCTTATCGTAGATAGATCTTACATTCCCCATAACGGTGGGTGGAAGGATAGGCCGACGTCGTCCCTTCCTAGCTTGCACCTCAATACCAGCACCTTGTCCTTGCCTCCTTCTCCTCAGCTCGCAGGGAACACCGGGCCCAGCATCGTTTAGCATCAACATGCTACGGGCAGCTAACAGCTGATCTCGTATGTATATATTTATATATATAATATTTACTTATATTTATATTATTGTATGTATATATTTATCTCGTATCCCATAGTGTGCTATCGTATGTCATGGTATGATATGGTATGGAAGCGTATTGTATCGTATCATTTATCATATTGAATTGCATTATTTCTTTATTGTATGGTAGCATACTATATCCTCTTGTGTTTCTTTCAACAGTACTGTTTCGTTTAGTATTGTATTGTATCATATCTCTCACAGGATTTCCAAAAAGTGGCTGTGTATACTGTTATCACGAGCACCATACTGGATTTTCATTTGGTTCTGCATTATAGTAGTATACACTTTATATTCTGCAGTTTTAAATATAAAATATTAAAACTCCCCCCTGGATAACAAACTTTGCCTTTCCAGCTCTCATCAATACTTAAAGCAAACAGACAGACACCCTGCAGTGGACTTTCTAGTTTGTGTCTCTGTGTCATATTTTGTCCTCTGGGGTCGCCTGCTTTTTAGAAAACTGTTTACATTATAGTTCATTATCAGTTGGCGGTATTTTGCCCTTTTCAAACACAGCCACGTTCCTTGGCAGTGGAAGGCAGCTGACGGCAATCAGATGGAGAGATAAATGGCTGCCATCAAGGCTGTCTGTTCAGCTGAGAGTTGGGGTTGTGAAGGTTGACACTCGCTGATGGTGAAGTAAACACACAGCGTGCCCTTGCATGCAGATGGCCCGCCAAGTCTCTGATCTGCCAGTGCTGGATCGCAACTGAGTGTTCAAGAGACATCCCATATCAGTGTGAGCAGAGTGTGAGAGCGTTCATGAGGGAGAGAAATTACATAGTTGTCATTTTGGGAAGTGGGAGAGAGCGTCGCCCTGCTGCTATGATAACATTACTGATGGTTCATAAAATAACCATCACAAATATTTGACTCTAAACGGTCCAAAGTTTAATAACACATAATATTATATGAATTGTCAGATATGGTAATGGAATTCTATTACTGAATTAGTCAGGACTTATTACTTCATTAAAACTGAAGCTGACTTTGAGCTTACATTATGACAACGATTACATTTATTCCACATCGTACATAAAGAATAAGACTGTGATTTCTTACATTTAAAGTCTAATTACATTCTCATCATATAAAAGAATTTTAGTAGCATAATAAAAACTTCAGTTGTGGCTTGCATGTGTAAGCTGCTGCTGAGTGCGAGTGTGTGCTTATTTAACCTTATGTGTTACATCATCTTGTAATGTCATGGGTGGTGCAAGTGTCAACTACTTGTTTTTTAGTTTGCCTGCTGTTTACTCTCATCCACATTCCTGTGAGACACTCACAAACACACACACACACACACTCACACACATGGGGACACCTAGGAGCCATCTTCTTGCTCTTTTAAGGCCATAAACTACAGTTTGACCTATGAGTCAATGCCAGGTTACCAATGAAGGGGAATGGATGTAGTGTCAGGGCTGTGTCAGGGCTTGTCATCGCTGTCTCTGGGGTTTGTTACTTCATTATAGTGAGTTATTGGAAAGATGACTCGCCAGGGACAAACTAGTTCAAGAAAGATGCAATTGATCATGTTTGTCAAGTCCAGGATCCAGCAGAGTTAAACGTATTCAACAAACAGTTTTTAAATACTCATTCATAACATTCTGGCGTCTGAAACGAATCACAAAAGCACACATTAATATTGAGCATGTGTATTTCCAACTTCGATAGATTAACCAATATCAGTATGGGCTTTAGATTGTGTTTCATGTATGAGGGAGTGTGCCTGTCACTCATAACCTGTTGGCTCCAAAGATCAACAACATTCAGGTTAGTCATCATGTGACAATGATGAAACTAAATCACATGCATTGAAAAAGAGTTAGATTGTTCAGCAATGTGCAGTTTCAATGCAGATGTGTAGCTCTTTCAAAGCCCCATCTGGTATCGCCTCGAGCTCAGCTTATAGCAGCGTTGACAGCTGTGAGGTATGGACAGACTAGTCATGGAGAGTCACACCAACCCCCTCTGCTGGTCCCTTGTTATCTTTTCAATCTAACCCACACAGCACAAATAGAATTGAACTGTCTTTAGATGCATGATCAGGACTCTGTCAGGCTGGCCTGCCTCGCTGTTTGCACATTTAAGTAGACACTTGCTTCTATGAGCGTCATCTGTAGAATACTGAAACACAAAAGATTTCCTCTCCCTGATTCTGATTCTGATTAGATGACAAAAAAGGAATCAAAAGTGTCTTAAATGTTGAATTGTATGTGATTTTTTTTTATATCATCCATTCAGATTTTTCGAACTTGTTTCAGAGCTTCACCAAAATAAGCGACACAAACATTTCATGAACTCTAGATGGCTAGTTTGGTTTGAAGTAGTATATTTATCAAACAGACAAAGAAATTCTATTGTTATGTTACTTTAGTGTAATTAAAAAAACAGATGGAGAGTACTTATGAGCAGGTATGGACTGCCTCTCATCCAATCAGATTACTTGGTTGGAGCTAACTGTTGTATATCAAACACTGACTGTGTGGTGCGAGCAAAGAGTGTGATGTTGGTCACAGCAGGGTTGTGTGTGTTTATGGGTGGCTAGCAGTGTCATGCCCCAGAAGTCTGACTGGCCACCACATGTGCCGCCCCAAAATCTTTAACTATGAATGATTGGCTGTTTACCTTTTTATAGAGAACTGTGCTGGGTTACAACCATAGACTGTATAAAATATGGACGTAGTATCCGTGATGTCACCCATCTGTTCCTCATTAAGTCCTTCAAGATTTAAGAGCAGAAGATTTAAATGTTGCTCTTCTGTTGTATGTTTTTTTTAAGTTAAAAATCATACACATGGGGGCGCTGGTGATCGAGTGGTCTAAGCGCCCCACATACAGCGGCTATGGTCCTCGTAGCAGAGATTGCCGTTTCGATTTCCGGCTGCGACCATTTGCTACACACACACACACACACACACACACACACATGAATATAGCATTGTACGATCCTATAATATTTGGTAGTTAATGAGATATGGTTAGTAGAGACAGAACTTCATGACACCCCTGCAGTGAAAAAGTCTGTACCTGAAGTACAGCTAGGTTAAACAGGGAGTAATGTACAGATCTCAGTTTGATTATAAGGCCTGCCTCCTCTGCTCACCATCAGTGACTCGTGCTCTAAGCTGACAGGCGTTTATGCCTCTGTAGCCGACCGCCATGAGGAATGGCTCTCTGACGATCCTGTAATGGATGAGCCATGTTTGCCTGCAGCTGAAAGCAATATCATTGTGATTCAATGTGTCTTTCATGGCTGCAGAGTGCGTGTGTATGTGTTGAGTGTCTGGACCATGTGCTGAGCATGCTAGGTTGCATTAAAGCATGTGTGTCTGTCTGTCTCAGCATATTCATACAGTGAATGTTTTAACCTCCCCTGGTGTGGCTTCACTCTGATGCTGTAAACAGTGAGTTAAAATGCAATGATTGCTGGAGCAAAGCACTGCTTTCATGTGTCAGTAATCCCCAGGTAGTCCTGGTCATTCAACCTCTGCCTCTGCTACACCTGTCCAGCTGTGATAAATCTCCTCCCTCCTCTCTGTGTTTTTTCTCCCTCTGACTCTCCTGCTAAAAGAAACCGAAGGTGACCGCAGCAAGGACGTCGTAATGTGATTTCTTTCCTACAAAGCCCTCCTCCTTTGGCCGTCACTCTCTCCGTCTACTCGTCTGAATTCCAGGAGCCTGACTTGTACGATTGTTTGCTGCAGAGCATTTTGTGTGTGCGTAAGCATATGTTCTGGTTTGGTTGAACACATATTCCTCTGTGTACACTTCAAGATTACACACTTGCACACTTCCACCTCAGATGAAAAAAAGAAAAAACCTTTCATTGGTGAGAGCGCCTCAGGAAATAATAGCTGCTCTGGAAATGAAAGAGTGTGGCTTGAAAGGAGGAGACCGTGGTGTGATCCAGACTCCCTGCGGTGTAAGCTGTCCAGATATCATAAATGAAGTATTATGTGTGTTGAGGCTGGAGTAATTGTATTTATGAGTGGTTCTATTGGGTTACTTAAGGGCACTTGAGCATCAGAGAGTTTGGTGCAGCCCACAGCGGCCATTACAAGAAAGCTTTATTACAAGGTTAAAGACAATTCAGTTGAATGGAAAGTGATGGGATGAGAAAATGCAAACTTATTAAATAATCCCCTTTGACTCATAAAAATCAATGGGCCTCCTTCAGCAACATCTTCTGGAAATTTTTCTCACATTTGTGCTTTCGAAGATCTCTTAGAGTTAGGCAGATTCATGAACCTTTTCTTAAACCACAGACTTGTTCACTCCTGTGGACCTAAATGATGAATGTCCTCATGAGAAAAGGTGAGCACAGATAATCAAAAATATAACTCTGTTAACAGTTAATCTATGAACAAAGACAATATTTATAAGGAAAGTTGATCCCTTATGTCTATTCAAAATGACTAAATGTTAACATTGAAATAAGAACCTTTTAAAGGCCCCCCGTCATTGCTGTGTGAATGGGATTAGTTACTATACATAAATGTGTGAATGGGTTAATGTGACATGTAATGTAGCACTTTGATTGGTCAGAAGACTTGAGAAACCATTAAAGACACCGGATCAAGGATTGCTTAAAATCTACAAAGGTTGTATGCTCTTGCTCAAATTGTCTGCAATCCATCTCCTCGTGTGAGGGCATGCCTTGTGCTTTCATTTTGTTTTGTTTGCGCTCCATGTAATCAGGGCTGAGCCTCGAACATAAATGAAATAAAATAAAAATGGATCGTTCTTCTATCTCAGGTAAATAGAGCGACTGTGGGTAAACCATAGACGGTATAATAAATGGACGTAGTATCCGTGGCATCACCCATCTATTCCTGAGCGCTGTTTTGAAGCTGATCGTTGGCGGGTGTCATATTGGAAATGTTAAACTTCAACTAACATCTTCCAAGATAGTGTGAGGTAAAGGGGCGGGCCTTTAGCTTTTTCAAGTCAGGCATGCCCTTATTTGGGCAAAACTCCAAAGTTTCTATCTATCTTCAAAAATAACGAGATATGAAAAAATGTGCCCCCCGTACAGTGTGTGCTGATAGAGAAATGAGCTATTCAGACTAAACTGTGTTTTGAACCAGGCTGTAAACATGTTTATTTCTGCTGTAAAGATCGTCTCTTTGAATGGGTGTGTATGTGGTTTCATGTGTTTCTGCAACCAGCCTCAAGTGGACACCGGATGAACTGCAGTTTTTAGCACTCCCGCATGGGCTTCATATTTTAAGACCGGAGTTTGCCGCTTCGGGTAAATCCAGTACACCTTCATTATTGGACCAATTCCTGCACACAGAACACAAAAATTAAGTCATGTAACGCTAAAGTGACGATGTTAAAGAAAGTTCAAAAGTCAAATGTTTCGATGATAGTTATTCAAATGAATCTCCACGTTAAAAGTTTATTTTAAAAAAGTGACACCCATGATTAATCTCGCGTATCCAGCTCTGACAAATGCATGTGATGTGCATGAGTGCTCTTCACTGTTCTCAGATTTTGTCCTTAGCTGAGTGCAAACCCTGATAAGAACACTGTGTAAATGTCAGAATCTTCTTATAAAAATACACAAGTAGGTTTTAAGAACCAATTTATTTTAAGAACAGTTGTTGAAAGAGGCAGTGTTTTTGTGTTTTTAATTATGTTTGCACTAAAATTGAATCTGCCAATGTAACAAAGATCCTGAAGCAACATAAATCTCTCTATAGGGTGTTTCATAGATTTAAAATACTAATAATGTGGAAGTATCTTCTTTATCTGAGTGAGAGCAGCGGTGCATGTTTTCTTGAAACAGATCCAAAGACTGCTTCGTTCCAGTTGGCCAAACAGAAAAGAGAATAAAGACATTTTCACTTTCCTTCTCTGCGTCTCTGCCTTTCTAAGGTGTGATTGGCTCGCAGGAAGTTCATATTGCCTGACATGCACTGTTTGGCACAGCGTGAGTGTCTCTGTGCTGTTGACTCTATTGATTTGCCACCCGCACTGTATTATCATAAAGCCAATATGCATGTCTGCCAGGCGTGGGAAGTGCATTAGGCTTTGTTGGTTTGTTATCAACACTGATCCGTTTGCAAACAGGGAAACAGGGACACTCAGTCACAAGCATTTTTTCAATTTAGTTTGTTCCTTTCATCCTTTCTTTTTGTTTACTTCTCTTTCAAGTCTCTCCAGGTGCATTTCTTTCATTATGTCCACTTAAACCAACAAACACGTATCATTTATTTGAAGCTATAGCATTATTGGATTTAGTGCTGAATCAAGGCACTCACGCTGAATGCACTTAGCAAGATAAAATGTGTTTCCTCGCTGCTCTTTGTCATTAGTGGTTGTTCTGGTGTAAAGTCAAAAGTGCTGTGCAGAAGCAGATTCTCCTTACTCTGGCTGCAAGAAGTAAGCTTTTTGTCTCCATTCAGCTCCATGGATCGGCTTCTCTTCTCTTCTGCTTCCCCAAATCAGCTCTGACAAAAGCCCCATTCCCTGGACCTGAAAACGAACCACAGTGGTGGCTGTCAAACATTCACCAGTCACACTGCAGCTGTGTGTGTGTGTGTGTGTGTGTGTGTGTGTGTGTGTGTGTGTGTGTGTGTGTGTGTGTGTGTGTGTGTGTGTGTGTGTGTGTGTGTGTGTGTGTGTATAGAGTAGCTCTGCCCTCCTCTGCTCTTGCCGGAGTGTAACCAATTGGTTTGATGTCTGTCAAATCTGCCATGGCTGCACAGAGACTCTGTCTTGACTTACACAACCCACACAGACGCACACATGTGCGCTCAGGTACAGCAGGTGGGCTGCGGCTGCCAGTCAGTCTCCCTCAGAGTCTAACAGGGATCCTGAGTCCCGGTCATACGAGAGCCAGGGCCCCCCATTGTGTCAGAACCACAGCCAAACCCCTCGATCCCCCATAATTGAATTGGCATCTCCCTAAAATAGCTCTCTCCTGCTTGGTTCTGGCCCTAATTATTCCTCTCTGTCTGTCCTCCCCTGGTTCGTTTCTCTTTATTTTCCCTGCATGCATCTCTCCGCTCTCATCTTGAGGGAATTCAGTGAAGGATGCACTTCTGTAGCTCTGCGTCTTTGTTGCCACAGAAATAGCCACTTGTTCCCTGGCGGCTATCCCAGGCCTCCTCTCAATATACAGCAGCACATCCTCGCACACCGCGGCTAATATGCACTACACAGCATATTGTGTAGAGCAATTGAAGCTAATGTTATTGCTGAATAGGGACTTGAAGGGTCAGGAACTGCCTATAGACCAGGTTTCAGGGGGATTTAGAAATGTATCTAGTTTAATTTCACTGGTTTACACAAAATGTAAAATTAAGGCTGTTTTGCAAAATCTTTGGAAGTAGATACAAACTTTGAAGTTTGAGGGCTCCCTGATAGTGATGCATCCAGTAATTCAAAGCATAGCACGATTACAGCATGTTGTAGACTGCCATCGTTCCCTTGTGGTTCCTTGCTGATGGAGTCACAAGTGTTGGATGTGTGTTCAGTCGCCTCTGCCCCCCCCCCCCCCCCCCCCCCCCCCCCCTTTAATTTTTTTTCTTTACTGCTGGTGTGGTTGACACTTAAGCAGCATTCTTGGCACATTGGGTCGGATTTTCCTGTGTGAAAAGAGATTATTCAGCAGAGGAAAGAACAATCTGCGCCTGTTACTGTATAGCTGGTGATGGCTGCAGCAGCTAATCTGAGGAGTAGCTGGAGAGACAGGATGAAAGGATGGAGAAGTAGCATGATGGAGCTTCAATAGAGTGTTTGATGAAGTGAGTGGCAGAGAATGAGGCATAGAATAAAGGAGGTATGAATGAGGACGAGAATTCAGGAAAATGTAGGTAAAAAGAAAGCTTTATTTTCATTTGGATGAGTTTGACCTTACTTTGTCTTTGTTAGCTTCCTGTTAGCTGTGAGTGACTTTGTAACCCAACTATGAAATGCAGTGTTTTGAATTTTGGTCTAAAACGCAGCTGACGGTCCAACTTTGCCAATCTCCTTCCTCTGACATACAGAGTTCCTGTGCACAGCTCAATTTCAATTTCCTTGAAAACGATAACTCCCATTGCAGAGAAGGAGGAGAGAAATTAAATGCATGTTTCTTTCTTTGAATTTAATCTGCCAATAGTGCCGCTTCAAAGCAACAAAACGAGAATGCAAAATGAGTGAATGAATTCCCTCACTTCAAAATTATCTCAGCACCTTGCTGAGTTTGCAGTAAACCGTCTACGCACATCATTTTCTCCTCCGTTTTTATCTCTCTCATTTTCTCTCATAGTTGCCACGCAGGCAGGCCGTTCTGATTGGAAACGTTATCAGCTGAGCGCACATTTGACTTGGATTGTTTCCCAAAGTGAGGGCTCATTATTGGCTGGTGGATAATCTTTTGCCAGCCACAGTTGGTTCAGAGAGAAGTCTCCCTGTTGCCCCAAGGCTTTGCTTTAGCTTTAGTTCATGGCAAGAAGAAGGGATGCATGGGGAAGGAGGAGGGGTAAAGAGGATAGAGAGTGCTGACGTATGGAGAGCTCAGCAGGCTACGTAACTCTAGCCGGAGTTTATAACACAATTTGATATCCTCCACAGGCTTTGATTGGTGGTGGCAGAGGTTTAAAGGCATCAAAGAGTCACAAACTTAAGACACAAGGCAGTAAAGAGATAATTGTGAGTGTGATATTATCTCAAACCAGTACTTGTCTAATAATCTGCCTGGAGGCTGTGTGTAATCGATTCTTTTCCTGCATAAAACCTTTCTTAATGACTCTGACTTTGCTGTAAAACTGAGTGTAAACTCATATTAAAAATGCATTTGGCCAAGTATATATGAACACTTCCACTATATGCATGTGCTTTAGTAAGGTTATGAGTCTATTATGCACTTACCATGCGTGCCAAAAAGTATGAGGGGTACCAAATTCTGAAATTAAAATCAGATTATAGTAATGCAGTTGATTACAACTGCGAGTGCTGTGATAATCTCTGCAGAGCTAATGCATTACCTGTATGAGAGGGTTTTCTGCAAGCCTTTGACAGGTTAATTAATTAAATAAAGTATGTTATTGGCATACTTATAATATCTCATGTAAATACATTAACGGAATAAATGCGACAATTTATTATAAATTAATTTCGTTAGTTTTAGTCCCACCAGTACCTTTAACTCTCCCCACATCTTCATCATTTTTCTTGCAGGCATCAGAGCACTTGTATTGATCCTGCCTTAGCCTATGTGTGCGCATTAGGACGGTACCATCACTCAGGTTATAGTCCCCATGTGTCTCTTAAACATGCACGTATGTACGTAATGTTTCAGCTGCGTTTGCGAAAGAAAATTCAAAGCAGATGTAATGCATCACCTGCATGAAAAAAGCATCTGCAAGGCTCCACACTCCGGATTATAGATGCATAGATGACTGCACTCATCTATGCATGGTAGCTAACTCAACCAAATATCCCAGATTTTACATAATTTAGTAAAGTCTGTATTGAGTCATAGCTGAAACCATACATGGACACTTTATATGGCTTGCATCATAAATATATGGACCTTTCTTGTTGGGTCTCTAAGGACTACTGCACCATTGCTTGAGTTATAGTCCCGATATGTCTTTTAAACATGCGTGTCCGTGTGTTGGTCACATTACCAAATCACCTGCACAAAAAAAAACATCTGCAAGGTTTCCCACAGAGGTTAATAAGTTGAATACCTTGCTGGTTATGGCATAGATAACTGCAGTTATAGTAAATCATGTTAATTAACTATGAGAATTGATTCCAGCCACACGTTATCTTGTCATTTTGTCAATTTTTCTATCACAAATACACAGGCCCCTATTAGTGTGCCTCTAAGGACCACACAGCTCTCATGTTATTGTCCCCAGATGTATTTTAAACATGCATGTGTTCATCCATCCATACTGACGTGCCTGCATATATGTCTTTACTCCCATAGTGTTTACTAACATGTCTCTTAGCTCAGTGGGCTGGAAAGCCTGCAGGGTGGATGTGATGTATGTGAAGAGAAGGAGCTTAGTTTATAGTGCCTGGTGATGCTGCAAGAATGAGTCCCTAAGGGGAAAGAAACTTAGCAGGTGGTGTTTAGGTGTTTCTATACTGGGGTCCATATTACAGTTACTCTATGCACATTCAGTTTCTGTCTATTTCAGGGGTGTAAAAAGCACAAAAATAAGCACACGCAGAGTTGTTTGGGTTCAAGGATATATGGCGTATAATAATGTCTCTCTCACACGGTCACTTACTCACACACACACACCAGCAGTAGGACCGGCATCAGCGGCAGGCTGTCAAACAGAAGAATGAGGGTGCTCTGACATTTAGCGAACTGGATACTTCTGGGATTTATTCTAGCTCTGACATTCTGTGAGATCGGCTGTAAAAGTGTGTGTCTATGTGTGTGTGTGTTTGGAGGTCTATGAATTATTATACCTCATTTCAAGTGAGGGAGAAAGAGAGGAAGAGAGAGCAACACCAGCAGCAGCAACACCTCATCTCTGTTGTGGTCACCTTGAGCTTCTCTCACACTACCGAAAAGAAAAGTGAGGACATATTGTGCATGAAAATCCTCCTCTGTGCCTCTTATTTAAAACATATTGAAGATGAGAGGGAGGAATAAGTAAAGAGCTGAAGAGAGCCAGTCTCTGATTCCTTTTTACTTATGCAATGGATGAATAAACTGAACAAGGCCACTGCAGAAAAATGAACATGATTAATAATGGATGTTGTGTAAATTAGTCACAATCTTCCACAACATACAAAAAAGTTTGAGCTCAGTGGAGAAACCAATCCCTTTCCTCCTTCATCTCGGTGTTTATGCTCTGCTGTTAAGTTACATAAGCTACCATATGGGCCCTAATGTCCCCTAACACCCAGGCATGAAGATAGATGAGGACAGAAGGGAAGTGGGAGCCAGTGCACCACCTGGGTTATGAAGCGGGCACCTTCCTGCACCAGTGTTTCATTAAGTTTGGCCCAAAACACCTCAGGGAGGTTTAACAGTCAACCATACCCACACAACAAAATAGAGTCAAAATATGACCAAAAAAATGAGTCTGTTAGAGGAGAAGTGTCAGAGCGATGACTAGGGCGATAAGCTAGTTAGGGCTAAGCCTTAGCCATGCTAGATCAGACTGTGCACTGAACCTCCCCTACTTCCCCATGTTCATGAGGAGAGCAAAGAGAGAGTTAGCAAAGGAAGAGTGTTAACAGGATTCCAGAATAAAGACAGGGAAGGTAAAGACAGGTTAGGAAACTTGTTTGGTTTAAAGGTCATCCCGTTAGGGAGTATGCTCCACCTCCCCCTACTCCAATACTTTAAAGAGGGAAGAAGGGAGAAAGACAGAACAGAGAGCATGTAAGTAGATGCTAGTAAGAGGACACGGAGGGCAAGAGACAGGATAAGAAGCCTTTTGGGTTAGATCCATAGACTGCATAAATAATGGACATAATATCCGTGACGTCACCCATCTGTTCCTGAGCGCTGTTTTGAAGCCAATCATCGGCGGCAGCCATATTGGAAATGTTGAATTCAACCAAACTTAGTGTCAGGTAAAGAGGCAAAGTTTGAGCCTCCTAGCCAACAGCTATGTGTTCCTGGGCAAAACTCGTAATCTTAATATCTTCTGAACCGTTGCGTTAGAAAATAATTCACCCCCCATACAGTGTGTGCTGATAGAGAAATGAGCTACTTAGAGACAAGCTGATTTTTGAACCAGGCTGTAAACATGTTTATTTCTGCTGTAAAGATCATCTTCTTTGAATTGGTGTGTATGCGGTTTCCGGTGTTCCTGCAGCTAGCCTCAAGTGGACCCTTGATGAATTGCAGTTTATAACACTTCCGCATGGGCTTCATATTTAGAGACCGGAAGTTGATGCTTGGTTAGACCTCAGCCCCGCAGGGTCAGGCAGGACTATCTGCCTCCCCCTATTCTCCAGATGCTAGAAAGACGACAGAGGAGCCAGGGTAGGAAACTTGTTTGGGCTTATCCCCCCATTTTTAGGCTGTACCCGACTCCCCTACATTAATGAGAGAAGAGAGAAAAGAGAAAATAAATAGAAAGAATGAAGACGGATGCTGAAGGAAGACAGGGGGGGCAGAACAAGGGTAAGAAACTTGTTAACGGTGGCGCTCACCACTGCAGGGTTAGACTGTATGCTCTTCTATCCCCTGCTCACCTTCTTTAATGAGGGAAGAGAAAATAGAGGGGAGAGAACGTAGAAAGATGCTTGAGAGAAGAATAACGGCGGCCCGTTTTCAATTCCAGCCTGCAGCCCCTTTCCCACGTGCCAATCCTCCACTATCTCGCAGTTTCTTACTCTATCCACTGTCCTCTTCTCTAGCCAATAAAGGTGCAAAAGCCCGAAAATGTAAATTTAAAAGAAAATAGAAGGACGTTCAAGCTAGGCCTGTTATTTAGGTTAGGCTGTACTGTACACTCTAACTCCCCCTCTGCTCCCCTACCTTAATGAGGAAAGAGAGGAAGAACAGAATTAATGTAGAGAGATCCTAGAAAGAGGACAGGGAAGGCAGAGCCAGGGGGAGGAACCTGTTTGGGCTTGTAGTCACTTCCGAAGAGTTGGGCTGGAAGCTCTACCTCCCCCCTCTGCTCCATTTCATGAGGGAGGAGAGGAGAAATTTTCATTTTTCTCTCTGCTGTTTTGGTTCCTGACATTATTTCTCCTCATTTAGATCCACTGACTTCATTTTACTGCTTCGTCTGACAGCTACTTACTGTGAGTTAAGGATCCAAAGAGTGCAGCCAGTTTAATTGTTGCTAGCACCATGGCTTTATGGGGTTATTGATGTTTCTCTGAGTTCTGATGTTTTTTGGCCGCAGTATATTAAAAACTATTAGTTATTATTAGAATCAAAACTGTAATAGACTAATGGGCCCCTCAGGATGAACAGCAGAACACTTGTGACCCCCTGACATCTTTAATACAGAATCAATAGGCTGAACTACTAAGAATTGAAAAATCTCAACACTCAAATATCTAAAATATTTAATGATGATCTAATCTTCCATTCAGACTCCACTTTACTCATGTTTTTTTGCTTTGTGCAAATGTCAAATGCAGGACAAACTCATTAAAATGTTTACATGTCAACACCAGAATAAAAGCATTGTCTTAATGAGCTAGTTGTATGCTCAGTTAAACATTTAGCACAAAGAACTACAGTGAGCCTGGGCTGAGAGCTTGTGCAGTTTTTACAGATTGCGACTCACCTGGTGGGGCGTGTACTGTTAAAGTTCAATCCTAGTTTGGTTTGATCCAGGCCCTGTGCTACGGGTCACATCCCTCTCCCCCTAATCTTACTTGTCTCTCTCTGGATTGAACATAAAAATGCTTTTTATGTCAAGTAACTGTCCTCAGTGCCATTTTTCTCATAAACATATTTTTCATTGGATAAAGGTATAAATGGATGCTCCTACATGCATGAAAGTTCCTTTTAAACCCCATAAAACCTACTGTTCTGAGTTACCTTTGGGAGTTAATGTCAGATTCTCCCAGAAGGATCTCAACCGTGAGAGAAAAAGCTTGCAGGCTGCATGGATTATATTTCCATCATTTCAAGTCTCTCAGCCCTCCATTTTACAGATGGCTGGTGGTCAAAGAAAATTACCTTGTTGGCTTAATCTCAGCTAAAAGTGTCCGCTGCTATCAGGATGCACTTCTACTGATTTTTCTAGAGTGGATAGGAGAGCAGAAATACAGCTGCAGTCAAATAAGTTGGACTGTGCAGTGTGTAAAGGATGTCAGGACACATTATCTCACTTGGGGACTGGGTAGACTCCGAGGTTATTCAAATGTGTATCCATTTGTCACTCTTAAATAGTTTTAAGTGTACAAAATATTCCCCTGCAGATGGGAAAAATACCTCCTCACTCTGAAAAAGCAATGTGATTTCATGTCCGCTCACGTGCCTCCTTTCACCTGCATCTTAATCAACAGCATGCCGACAATCCCAACAGGAACTAGAAACTCTCTACCTTAAAATTTATGACCCATGTGCCGAGTTGGCCCCTGCATTGCAGAGGAGAAAAACAGTTGAGGTTGTCTACAGTGGTTCCCTTTGCTCTCGCTTAGAGCTGGTGTTCAAGTTGGATGAAGTGTAACTCGGCTTCACCCAGTCGGGGTCCAAATGCAAATTTTGCGCCTGATTGAACCAAATTCGCTCCCATACTAGCTTTTTTTTTTTTTTTACCTTGCAGCAGATTCTTCCAGCTCTGGTGCACACAGGGTGTACGGAAAAAGGAACGCATGCATGCACATGTAGCACACACTCAAAGGCACACACACGCAAGACTGTGTTAATATGTCAATTCAGGCTGAGCAACAGCAGGAAAGGAGCCCTTTGAACAGGCTTCTGCTGAGTTCAGACACGCACACACACACACACACACACACACACACACACACACACACACACACACACACACACACACACACACACGAATTTACACTGAAATAGGGAAGCAACATTCTTACATGTAAAATTGCCAACTTTCAATTAAATGCAACTTAAATGCTTGAAAAGACTTCGATCAATTCACAATTACCAGCTGCTTTAAGCCACAGCACCTTTGAAATATACATCAATATAACACACTAGCACACACACTAACACCCAGAGCAACCAGTTGTACTCCTTCATGTCTCTGCTTTGGGGCTGTACGATTTTCTGGTGTAATGTCGAACATTGAATGCTGGGGGTTTGTGTTTCCACTGCAGCAGGCAGATCAAAGCACCAATCAAAGACTCTCAGGTTTAATGTACAATCATGCTCTGGTTTATTGTCCACTGGTTTTCCCCAGGATCCTCTCCTCAGCTGTTCAAACTCTGGGTTTAATAATATTAAAACAAGGCTACCTCTCCTTTCTACCAACACGTTCTCGCTGTTAAGTAGTGGAATCCTGCATCTTGGTCAGTGGCCCTCACTTCAGGATGTCAGGATGATGGTCGGTCTTTAGTTTCAGTTTTGTGCAGCTTTCAAGATAGCAACCATAAACATGCTCATTACAACAAAAATGCATTGACTGTATGTGGAATGGACAAGTTGTCCTCATTTCCACCTAATGTGTAATATGAAGCCAAAAGATCCCCTCAATAGGCGCTAGACTGAAATGCTCCCTTACTCAACCCTCCCTGTGATGCATGATAACTATGATACATTTCACACTGTACCTTTAAATACTGCACACTGTACCTTTAAATACTACACACTGTACCTTTAAATACTACACACTGTACCTTTAAATACTACACACTGCACCTTTAAATACTACACACTGTACTTTTAAATACTACACACTGTACCTTTGAGTACACACACTGAACCTTTAATATTATACAGTGTACCTTTAAAAATTGCACATCGTACCTTTAAATACTACACACTGCACCTTTAAACATTAGATACTGTGCCTTTTAAATATTACACACTGCACCTTTAAATACTACACACTGTACCTTTAAACATTAGATACTGCCTTCAAATATTACACACTGCACCTTTAAATACTACACACTGCACCTTTAAACATTAGATACTGTGCCTTCAAATATTACACACTGCACCTTTAAATACTACACACTGTACCGTTAAACATTAGATACTGTGCCTTCAAATATTACACACTGCACCTTTAAATACTACACACTGTACCCTTAAACATTAGATACTGTGCCTTCACATATTACACACTCTACCTTTAAGTACACCCGCTGAACCTTTACATACTACACACTGCACCTTCAAATATTACATATTGTACCTTTAAACACTGCACACTGTACCTTTAAGAAGGGTTAACTATCCAAAAGAAGTCAACACTGACTTTTGCTCTCCTGGATAAATGTCCTGTGTTTCTTTGACCCATCCACTGACCCTGAAACCTGCCCCAAGTGGACGATCTGGCTTTTCCTACTCCATCACTGGACTTGAATGTCACACTAAGACATTGATCTTCAGGCCAGGATTCAGATATGATGCTAACGTAGGTCAATGTATTTTGACGCATTGGGCTGCTGTTAAAGCTGCTGTATTTGAAGAGTTGAAATAGCTCCGTTATCTCCTTTTTACCTTTTAATGTGGAGTTTGACTCTACAAAATTAATACTTCTCCATAAAATACTAAAATACCCATGTGCCGTGTGAAAACATCAACTACACCCTGTTTGGTGTTAAACAGGGTTCAGTTTATGCCGTTTCAGTTTTACTACTCCCTCAGTGTTTGCTGAACAGTTTCTTCTCATTCCTTATGCATGGAGGTGGATGATACTGCTCTCTGAGGCTGTTTGGTGCAAACCTAATGGTAGCAGCCTGAAGATTTGATGTTTGATCAGTAGATGCTGTAAACTTTAGCTTTTGTTCCTGCTGTTTTGATAATCTTTTCTCTGTTGTCTGCAGCCTCTGATATGTCTCCTTTTGCACCATTTATGTTTTATGTCTGCTGTGACAGCTTTTCATCCTCAGAGCATGCCATCACTTTTAGGAGGGGCCACCAGATGTTACATCATGAATACAAACATTAAAATAAGTACATAGGCGACCAGAAGACTGATTGGTTTCTAAAAATAGCATCACATTTGCATATAATTACACATTCAAACACAGTGCTGTTTACTTCTCACAAAAGCTGATTCATCACATTTCTTTGCGAGTGTTGGTCATCGGTGCGTCAGCTGTGAGAGGTGTAACTCTGAAACAGCTGCTGAGAGGGCGATACATCATTTTAAAAAACTGCAATTGTTTTTGGCCCTTTCGGCCGCGCTGCTGCTGGAATGCCATTATCTTGATTACAAATGTGGTCGTAACATTAATTCAGCTCCACCCAGGAACTTAAGCCTTGGCTGGACTGTCAGCTCAGAAGGAGAAATGTGAGGACTCTGAAAATAACTGTTAATAGATGCCACACAGAAAGACGAAGTGAGAAAGAAGAGGGAGGCAGACTTAGATAAAGAAAAATAGGTGGTGAGAAGGAGCCAAGTTAATAGATATTTACCATAAATTACACAGCCTGTGGTGATATGCTGTCAGAAATACACTGCATGTCATTAAATCTGCGTCCTGTTCCCCTGCCTTCGGATTAAATCACCAAATGAATTGGTATTCAGCTGCGTGCGCTCTGTTCCCTCTTAAACCCACTGTACCCTCAACACATATGCCGCAGAGACTTATTTACATAATCAATAGTTTTTAATTTAGGAGTTTGCTTTCTCACAAACTTTCAGCCTCTGAAGGAACTTTGCTGTGTTTCATTTGTCGGAGGCAAAGCAATGGATCATGTTAGGATAAATTAAGAAGCCCAGTAGTTAATACTCAAATGAAGCTCTAAGAAGAATTATACTTTGCATTTAACCCACTAACAGATTTATAAAGGCACCTGAATGTCTGATGTTTTCATTTAGTTTCTAAATCCCCTCTTTTATCTGGAGTTAACCTCGCCCCAATCCTGTTCAGAATTAAGCAGAGCAGAGGGAAGCTGCTTTGATCTGCTTTCATTGTCCTGATGATGCCTCCTTATCTAAACTGCTCACATTAGTAAAGCTCTGGAAAGTTAGTTTAGATAAAGGCGTGATATGTGTGTCATGTAGCAGAACTACACACAGAAGGAGAGACATTGATAAGGTGTTGAAGTTTGAAATTCAACTGGCCGGTTAGATTAGACTCTGAAAAAAATGAAGATACCATCAGTCCACTGTGCTTGTTTACATCCAGGTCGTAAAGCATGAAAGCATTATGGCAGTAGCCTTTAACTGGAGCTACAGCCCCGGCTAGTGGCAAATGGTTGCACAACAGCTTAGATACTACATATGACTAGCATTTAAATAAAATTAAAGATGTTTAATCTTATAGTCATTTTAACATGTATGTCTCTAGACAGAGGTGGGTAAAAGTTTAGAGAAACCATCACTTAAACAACAAAATTCAATGCAAACTACACAACCCTAGCCTGGCATCCGATTTGGATCAGTTAGATTAATTTCCCTTTTCCAGGAATTAGAAACAGCCGCATGTGGAAATGTCTCTGAAAGCAAGTAGACAGACCTACAAAATGGGAGAGCAACTTAACATGTCATGTAGCACATCGCAGATAGCAACAGAAAATGCAGCATGCAGGGGAAAGAAACACATCTTTCTTACTGTTGATTGCTGTAAGTGCAGTTTTTACTTCTTGTTTTTATTAAAATACATCATCCAGTTTGTTCAAAACGGTAACAGCAGATTCAGTGAACCTCCCTGTGGTGGAGGCTGCCATCATGGTTGTTTACAGCCAGGGTAAATCAGCGCTCCTGTGTCGTCTTATCTTATAGAACTTGCCCCATTTTCAAATAAAGGACTGTGATTGGTTTGCTATATTTGAGACTGAAAGGAGGTTGATTACTATCACTATGGCAGCAGTTCAGGCTTATCTGACAGAGAACATGAGTATGAGCGGGTTGAAGGGTGAGGCAAAGCGAGGCTAACATTAACCCCCCAAAAATACCCAGAGAACTGAAAGACGTAGATGTTTTTTGACAGTTTTGATATCCAGAGCTTTCTTTAGGAAATCCATCACAATGCGTACAGAAACTTTAATGTAACTGCACAATATTGTACTTCTTTCATTCAGCCATTACAAATATGTGTTTACATGAATTATCTCGATATCATTACAAGCAAGTATTCAAACCATTGTCTGTATGATAATATTTCATATATTACTTTGCAAAGTCAGAATTTGATTTCCTTTGATATATATCATTATAAATTCAGCTTTGTTGGTTTTGAACAGCAGGAAGTACGAAGTTTCACCCAGCAATGCATTAATTAAGTGAACCTTAAAGCTGACCATTACCAGACTCCTTTTCAACGACTCAAATGTGCAAATGGAAAGATGTAATTGTATGACCAACCTTATAAAATAAATAAAAACGTAGATCTTTCCTTGACTCAACGCCCATTATAATGAGGTTAACCCCAGGTTAAATGAAATATGAATCATTTCATCGGAAAGGAGCCACAAGCCAATAACGTGTGTATTTCTCTGTGTGTGTTATATTGTGTGTGTGTTTGAGTGAGTCTGCTGCTTCTGCTTTCCTATTCATGACCATGCACCCAATCACTCCCAGGTTCACTCATTCAGTTCTTCCTATGAAGACACTCAGAGGCGACAGATTGAGACTTGCGCAGTTTTAAATCATCATAATACCACTCGCTGGACTGTATTTGGTGTATGCTTGTAAAAGAACATTTTTACTGCAATGATGGGAATATTTTTAGGTCACTCTGTAAGATGCATGTCTTTAAAAAAGTCACATAAACAAACTGGTTTATGTAAATATAGCACAGTGAGGAGTAATTTTTACATGCAAGAAGCTCTTTGATTCTCTGACAGAATCCTGTTATGCACAAATGCAAACATCTATAAAATAATGTATATTGTATTTTCAAGAGTAACATTGTTGTAACATATGAAAAATATATTGTTCCATCAATGTCAATGACGACAGTATGCACAGTAAGTTTGAGAAATGTACCTTAAAGTTGAAAGAAGACACATGTCTTGAAATGTTGCGCTCAATAGACAAAGTCTGTTTTGATGTTAGATGTTGAAAAGAACTGACCAAGAGAAATTAAGAGATAAAAAATGTCCTTACAGTGTTGTAGCATAGCTTAGCTTAGCATTTTTGCATCTTCAGTAAATAAAAGATGACGCACGTGTTGCAAAAGGATTCACTGTATCCATAATGTCTACATAATAATTCTTGACAACAAAAACAACATCAGGGAACATCCAGATCACACACATCAAATCAAACTAATCCATGGAAAGTAGTTCCGGCACATTTCACCTTAGCCTGTTGACACTGTGGCAAAAAACATTACTGCGAGTCCGGACATAGTGACAGTTGTGAGAGCAGCCTGAGGAGCTACTGGACCCCAACCAACCCTGTTAGGGAAAGCAGGCACAAAGCTGATGAGAGCATCTCAAAGCTGCTGATAGCTATAAAGTAACTAACGCAGTGGTGATGATAGAGATTAAGTAAGTTGTGACATTTGTGTCTTTTATGTTTAAAGGTGTGCCAATGTGAAAGCTCTGATAAGCCGGAGGGCAATGAAGACAGAAATGTCAACATAAATATTCCTGCAGAAGTCCTGTTCACCTCATCTAACGTTCCCTGCAATAGAAATGTTCAGTTTAATGTAAATGATAACAAATTAGCAGACTAATGTTTAACTTGTCCGTGACTTTAAATGTTGAGGACATATTTGCGTTGTGTCTTGCTCATTTTGCCAAAATTTGAAATTACATCACCACCTTTTTACTCCATGCTCTCCCAAACATAAGATTGCAAATGTATGTCTCTTAACAGAGCACTTTGCTTTTATTCCTCTGCTCTGTGAACCTAAGCTGCACCTGAATGACCCACATGTTTCTCCAGTCATGGCTGCTGGATGAGCACAGATTTCATGTCTCATTAACAGAGATGTGAGTTAATGCAGATGACTCCGGGCGTGACTGACTCCACTTCTCTCCTTTCCTTGGATATGCTATATGTGTATAGTTGCCCACTCATTTAATTAAACGGTAGGAGCTAGCTTCTATAATATGGCTGTTCAGGAAAATGGAGCCTGATCTTTATCAGAAGTGAAGGAAATTATTTCCAGGGAACGTCTTATTCAAGGCATAGAGATATAAAGCATGATGGATACATTTTGCTCATTTGTTTTTGATGCTTTATGAAACAGATGCTGCTGAAGAATCTCGTTCATGGTGCTTGGAGGTTTGTTTAAATCATCTTAATTTGCCTGGGGGCCACCATTTTTCCAGCAGCGTTCACCTTGCACGTGCATCGAGAATATAGATCCTCCTTTTGATCATGTAGCTGTGTGTTCGTCAGTCTTTACAGCGCATGTATGCCAGTCACTGCCCTTTAACCCCACACTCACCCATCCCCTCCTCCTACCAATTCTCACATGACACTCTATATGAAATGGTTTGTTCATCTTGGTAATATGCTGCATCTAATGACGCATATGAAAAGCAATCAGTGAGGCAGCAGAGGATCTGCTTGAGGAGCAGCGTTAATAACTTAGGGAAGCGGGAGATTGCGTTGCACCCGCTGGCTCCACAGGCACACAGCTACTGCACATATTACACAGGAAACAAACAATATGTTGCATTCAGCACTCAGTTTTGTGATATGCTTAATGTTAAATGTATGACTTGCAGATTCAGTCGGCATACCAAGATACTTTCAGCATAATTAGTTTTTTCTGTGTGATTTATGGGTGTTTTACTTGTATTACTGTGATCAGCCTCGGGATGTTCTGAAGCTATCTGGAATTTAATTTATGATTAGCCGACTAGTCTGAAGGTGAGAAAACACTCAGAAACCAAAATTGAGCACAACTTTGAGGGAAACAATGTCAAATTGGTGTGCAGAGTGTAGTTAACATTAGCAGAGCTCACACCAGCCTTTGGTTATCCTTGCAGGTTAACGTCCACGTACCTGTGTTGGTTACTCACACAGAGTGGTTATATAGTTTGTATGTTTGTTTGTTTTTTAAATATGTTATTTATAGTTTTTCGATTTTACAAAGTCAAATATGTTGAAAACAGAGCATCATACAATGCTAATTGAATCACACTTAATTAAACAAACAAATGGTAGAGATAAGTGTTAGCAGAGAGAAAGACAAACAAACAAACAAACAAACAAACAAACAAACAAACAAACAAACATAAACAACCAAATAAACAAAAACAGTGCTGCCAGTTCATAGAGATACATAAATAGGGTTTAAAATTGTTATCATCAAAGCAACAACTCAGGAATGAGGTAAGGTGACATGAATACTTGGTGTAAAGAGGTTTAAATATAGGCTCCCCAAATCCCTCCTATGACAACGGGTTAATGTTATATTCTGCCAAAAAAGGTCCCCAAACTCTCTCAAATTGAGAGTGTCAGGTTTATGTAGACGCAATTTTTCCATTTGTAAAACATACAGCATGTCTTTGAGCCAATGCAAGAAGAAGGGTGGTGAGGTAGACTTCCATGTGAGGAGAATAATGTTTTTAGAAACCACCATCCCTAAATGCAGAGTAATCTGCATATCATACGAACACTTGAAAGTCTCTATAGAGCATCCGAAGATGGCCAGGTTGTGGTCGGGTTGAATGTCTCGTATGGGCTTTTGAGAAAAACTCAAAAATTGAGGTCCAGAAGTTGTGCAGTACAGGGCAAAAACCAGAAATGATGTGCCAGAGAACCTTCGGCAGAACAGCCAGTATGTATGTTTTAACCAGACACAGCCCAACATATACAACTCTAATTTCTAGATCAAAATACTGACAAACAGACTCTGTTCTCTGTGCTTGTTTACATCCGGGTAGTCGAGTATTATGGCCATAATGCACAACGCACCACCAACACAGTAATAAAAATGTCAATATTTTTTTTACCAACTTATAGTTCTCGTGCTAAAACTGTTTTGTTGCTTGCTGGCTCCCCCTATTTTGTGTCCGCCTGCTGTCAATGTTGTAGCAAAGTTTAGCATTATTAGCGTCTTTGCTTCTCAGTAACTCAAAGACACCCCAAAGTGGTTCAACAGGAATCATGTATCCATGCTAACCTTGCTAAGATTGCAAAACAAACTTTAAATCCAACGCTTGTTTACTTATTACCATGCTGTGTTAAAGATATCAAAATAATCCGAACACCTCTGCCTGTTGACCATAGATTGTATAGAATATGGATGTATCCGTGACGTCACCCATCTGTCTCTGAAGCGCTGTTTTGAGGCCAATCGGCGGCGGCAGCCATATTGCTGCTGTCGAGTGATTGTAATGTAAAGAGGCAGGCTTTGAGCCTCCTCGCCAACAGCTACAGTGTTCCCGCCTGTCAATAAAGTCAGCTGTGCCTCTCATTGGAAGACTCGTAATCTCAATATCTTCGAAATTACCTCGTTATGAAAAAAATCATCCCCCGTACAGTGTGTGCCGATAGAGAACTGAGCTATCCAGACTACACTCGTCTTTTGTACCAGGCTGTAAAAAATGTTTATTTCTGCTGTAAAGATCGACTTTTTTGAATTGGTGTGTATGTGGTTTCCGGTACTTCCGGAGCCAGCCTCAAGCAGATCCTCGATGAACTGCAGTTTTTAACACTTCAGCATTGGACTCATATTTTTAGACCGGAGGTTGCCACTTGCTGTTGACACTGTGGCAAAAAAATAGTTTCTGTCTCAGACTGGTCTTGAGAGTCAGGTATAGTGAAACACACCAGGTACCGATGTGAGAGCAGCCTGAGACCCTGTCAGACCACAACTCTCAACCATCTCTCCTGCAATCAAGGCAACAATAACAGAGCTAGCATGTGCATCTTTAAGTCACAAATCACCAAGACGTAGGCTAAACAGTGATTGGTAGTGATGTTGGTGTGTAGAAATGATGTTTTTTAGTGTCTCTGTTTTGCAAGTACTGTCCATGCCATCATCTGTAAGATCAGTGAGAACACTATAGTGTGCAGAAGTAGCACTTTAATTATTTACAGACCGTCCTTTCTCACTTTCACACCTCTCCTGCAGCACCATCTCTGCATCTCCGCCTTTATTCACATCCACACGTGATGTTCGATTGTGTAAACATGTTTCAATGTGTAACTTAATTTCCCCCCTGTGTTGTGTTTAATTCAAATATAATTGACGTGAGTGGAATATGTACGGATGATAAAAGGTTTATGATCTGAACGCATAAGATTACATAATTTATCGTAGCCTCTGCAGCGCTCAGTCAGCACAAATTGTAGAGAGGAAAAGCCCATGTACATAATTTATGTGAAGAGTAGAGGCCCGAGGAGTGCTGCTTAAAACACTGATTAACAGCCCATATCATCCAGTCTCTCTTTTCTATTTGATCACTGTTTGAATGTTAAAATCTTACTAAAATAAGCTAATATTAGGCAAATTCCAATATATGATGCTTCATTTTGCAGCTGCTGCCTTGGATTTTATTGATTTTCAAACAAGCTTTGGTTGAGTATTCCACTCCCTAACCCTAGTAGATCATTACTCTTAACAATCCTCAGTGGTGTTGAGATAAGTGAGACTTTGCCGCTCTCTCTGCTTTAGTCTAAAGCAGTCATTTTTGAAGTGAAGCCCGAACAGCTCTCTAAAGTAAATGTGGAGGATTTTCATTAACGTGGTTCTCTCTCAGACTCGTTAGTGCACTTTGACCATGAGATCTCCAACGAAGAACGTTGAACTTGGAAGCGATTCATACCAATTTCTTTTCATTATTCTCTTCATCATAGCACCATATAATGTTTTTTTATTTAAGGATGTAGGAGATGTGCATGCTGTGCCCTCCTCAGCTGTGTTTGGACTGATGTAGGCAAACAAGGCATGACAGGTCCTCCCAAATTGAAATGTCAGCCATCATGTTAATTCCACTGAATCAGTGTAAGAGAGAAAGAGAGGGAGAGAGAGAGGAGAGGGAGCAAGGAAGTGTTTTTATAAAGCCATGACCCCTTCCGCCCTCCAGTTTTCTTGTCTCAATCCTTCTCTCCCTCCTTTTTAATTTTTCATTTACCACAGCATCTCCAATTATTCCGCATCGCCGTTCTTCGCCGTTCTACCTCTCGACCAGAAGCTTACCACCCTCTCTGTCTCTCTCCCCCTCCCCCTCCTCTCTCTCTCTCTCCCTCCTCTCTCTCTCTCCCTCTCTCTCTGTTTCCAGTGAGATGAAGCAGGAGCTGGCGGAGGAAGGCAGCAGATGCTCCATCCTCTCCAAGCAGCACCGCTTCAACGAGCACTGCTGCATCCGCTGCTGCTCGCCCTTCACCTTCCTGCTCAACCCCAAGCGCCTGTGCCTGGACTGCCAGTACAACGTCTGCAAGACCTGCTGCACCTACAACAACCGGGACAAAGCCTGGCTCTGCTCCACATGCCAGAAGGGCAGGTTAGTGTTTGCATACACTCGCACATTCACATGCACACTCCGGAGGCGGGGAGACGGGGGCAGATTGGAGTGATGGAATGAATGGGGACGAGAGATACGGGAGAAGATGTGGATTGGTAAATGGGAGGACATTGAAGGGTAGGGAAATTGGAAAAGGAGTTTGTGAAGATTGAGAGAAGAGGAGTGCTGAAGGAGAGAG